>NC_140169.1:206441052-206505167 GCF_963971535.1 Notolepis coatsorum | reverse complement strand
GCCTTAAGGGATGTTCAACCACAACTGCAGAAGGATCTCCTGTCCACGCCTTGGGCCCCGACTCCATTCTCTCCTGTGGTTCTAAACAACATCAATCGAAGCTTTGGTCTAGCTTCAGTTCTACACAACATCGTTCTAAGCTTTGGTTCTAGCTTCAGTTCTACTCAACATCGTTCTAAGGGTTGGTTCTAGCTTCAGTTCTACAGTACACAACATCATTAAAAGCTTTGGTTCTTCAGTTCTACTCAACATCGTTCTAAGCTTTGGTTCTAGCTTCAGTTCTACACAACATCATTAAAAGCTTTGGTTCTTCAGTTCTACTCAACATCGTTCTAAGCTTTGGTTCTAGCTTCAGTTCTACACAACATCGTTCTAAGCTTTGGTTCTTCAGTTCTACACAACATTGTTCTAAAGGTTGGTTCTAGTTTCAGTTCTACTCAACATCATTCTAAGCTTTGGTTCTAGCTTTGGTTCTACACAACATCATTCTAAGCTTTGGTTCTAGCTGTGGTTCTACACAACATCGTTCTAAGCTTTGGTTCTAGCTGTGGTTCTACACAACATTGTTCTAAGCTTTGGTTCTTCAGTTCTACACAACATTGTTCTAAAGGTTGGTTCTAGTTTCAGTTCTACACAACATCGTTCTAAGCTTTGGTTCTAGCTTCAGTTCTACACAACATCGTTATAAGCTTTGGTTCTTCAGTTCTACACAACATCATTCTAAGCTTTGGTTCTTCAGTTCTACTCAACATCGTTCTAAGCTTTGGTTCTAGCTTCAGTTCTACACAAAATCATTAAAAGCTTTGGTTCTTCAGTTCTACTCAACATCGTTCTAAGCTTTGGTTCTAGCTTCAGTTCTACACAACATCGTTCTAAGCTTTGGTTCTTCAGTTCTACACAACATTGTTCTACAGTTTGGTTCTAGTTTCAGTTCTACACAACATCATTCTAAGCTTTGGTTCTAGCTGTGGTTCTACACAACATCGTTCTAAGCTTTGGTTCTAGCTGTGGTTCTACACAACATTGTTCTAAGCTTTGGTTCTTCAGTTCTACACAACATTGTTCTAAAGGTTGGTTCTAGTTTCAGTTCTACACAACATCGTTATAAGCTTTGGTTCTAGCTTCAGTTCTACACAACATCGTTATAAGCTTTGGTTCTTCAGTTCTACACAACATCATTCTAAGCTTTGGTTCTTCAGTTCTACACAACATCGTTCTAAAGGTTGGTTCTAGCTTTAGTTCTACACAACATCATTAAAAGTTTTGGTTCTTCAGTTCTACACAACATCGTTCTAAGCTTTGGTTCTTCAGTTCTACACAACATCGTTCTAAGCTTTGGTTATTCAGTTCTACACAACATCGTTCTAAGCTTTGGTTCTTCAGTTCTACACAACATCGTTCTAAGCTTTGGTTCTTCAGTTCTACACAACATCGTTCTAAGCTTTGGTTCTTCAGTTCTACACAACATTGTTATAAAGTTTGGTTCTAGTTTCAGTTCTACTCAACATCATTCTAAGCTTTGGTTCTAGCGTTGGTTCTACACAACATCATTCTAAGATTTGGTTCTAGCTGTGGTTCTACACAACATTGTTCTAAGCTTTGGTTCTAGATGTTGTTCCACACAACATCGTCCTAAGCTTTGGTTATTCAGTTCTACACAACATTGTTCTAAGCTTTGGTTCTTCAGTTCTACACAACATCGTTCTAAACTTTGGTTCTTCAGTTCTACACAACATCGTTCTAAATGTTGGTTCTAGCTTCAGTTTTACTCAACATCGTTCTAAGTTTTGGTTCTAGCTTCAGTTCTACACAACATCATTAAAAGCCTTGGTTCTTCAGTTCTACACAACATCATTCTAAGCTTTGGTTCTTCAGTTCTACACAACATCGTTCTAAGCTTTGGTTCTTCAGTTCTACACAACATTGTTCTAAAGGTTGGTTCTAGTTTCAGTTCTACTCAACATCATTCTAAGCTTTGGTTCTAGCTTTGGTTCTACACAACAGCATTCTAAGCTTTGGTTCTAGCTGTGGTTCTACACAACATCGTTCTAAGCTTTGGTTCTTCAGTTCTACACAACATCATTCTAAAGGTTGGTTCTAGCTTTGGTTCTACACAACATCGTTCTAAGCTTTGGTTCTAGCTTTGGTTCTACACAGCATCATTATAATTGTAGGCAGTGAGGGATAGAGAAGCAAAGGGATGGAGAGGTTAGAAAGAGGTTGAAGAACGTAAAGTCAAGGAGAGGTGTCAAGGAATCAAGGAGAGATTATTTTGTTTAAGTTCATCACCATAATGGTCTGGTCCTTCAGTGTTTAACAATATATTTTTAATATATATTTTAGTGTATTTGTACTTATTAAATTGATATTATTCAAATGCCTGTGAATTGAATATAGAATCACTCATGTTCCTTCTTTTTTGCTTACTACTTGTTTAAAACTGTCTAATGCACAATGTACACTGTATGTACAGTGCTTTATACAACATAGAGCCAAAACCCAGCTGGAAAACGAAAGTGAAATTCAGATCAAAAAGGGAATTCAATTAAAATGAAAAGATTATAGAAATATGCAAAGGGAACCGCTCCCGCCTACCTCCGGTCAATGGTCTCTAACTACACACCCTCAAGACCCCTACGCTCTGCATCTTCTGGCCGCCTCAGACCTACTCCTATCCAAGCTCCGGGAGGTTCATCAAAGAGAAGTCGCCTATTCTCAGTCCTTGCCCCACAATGGTGGAATGAACTACCCACCCCAGTTAGGACAGCCGAAACACGTCCAATCTTTCGCCGTCGACTAAAGACGCACTTCTTCAACCATTATCTGAATTTAATTTTTTTTTAATTAAATACAAAATCTAACCCTAACTAACCGTACTGTCATGCACTCCTAATAAACTAACCTACACTGTAGCACTCAACACTTTGATGAACATTGTTGCTCAGCTGATAGAGTTGTGCCCTTCCTGATGGCTTGTCATACAGAACATGTAAGTCGCTTTGGATAAAAGCGTCAGCTAAATGACTAAATGTAAATGTATATGCAGAATTATAATAACCTTGGTGAGGGAAAAACATGAAATAAAATACTGCACATTAAATAATGCTCCCATGAACATTTATTAGCATTTGACTTATGCACTTAGCCACCATGTTGGTCAAGTCTTATGTAATGTGAGGTACAGACACGGAAGTGCCCGTTAACCGTTTCTGCGCCATTAACGAGTATACTCGTTATTGGCCGCCATGCGTTGAGCGCCAGAAACGAGTTAACTCGTTTTTATGATCATTATTTCCTTTATTCGCTATTGCCATTCATAATTCATCCAGCAAGGCTCCGGGAGACTCTGGACTCTGTCGGATATTGCAATCGCCTGGTGGATTTCGGGCAAATTGCACTCCACTCTCAACCGGATGATGCGTTCTGTGCATCTGCGGAAATGTTCCGGGCAGAGCTCTCTTGTTATGTGGAAACGGAAAACGGATCTAGCAGATGGAAATCAAATAATTGGAATATTCTTTCTCCAGACTCATCGGCCACAGGTAAGAGGAATCTAACGTTAATTCCAGCTCGATTGTCTATTTATTTCATTGCAATCCATCTGATCAACGTATGATGTCGTACTAAAGAAAGCCGTTACTGACAATCAAGGAATCATAAACGACCCCCCCCCCCCTTTCCTTCACCCATGATGCCGATACCGATACCGATCATATGCATTTGAATTTTTTAATATAGCGTGTATAGGAACGAAACGCCAATCGATTATATATAATATGCGTTGGGGCCTATAACTCGCATTCTAGGAATTACTGCAGAACATTATTATATTATATTCACGACGGTATTAACACAACAATGTATGAATGGAAAAATATAACGTTCCCACATCCGGAACGATAGATACCCGATGTTGAATGGGCCATAGTAATGTCGATATAGCTATAATATTTAAAAAGTTATAGCCCTGCAAAGAAGGTGAGTGACTCCATAGGCTTACAGCACTGGCAGAGAGAGGTATAAGATGGTCAAACTGCGTGGCAGACATTGTGTTAATAATAATAATAATGATATATGATATTTATATAGCGCTTTTCACAGTGCTCAAAGACTCTTTACACTATGGGATGAATAACAACAAAACAAAACAAAACAGCTATGGGTCAAACGTTTATTTAAAGGACAGTAAGGTGTTGGAGTTGTGGATGTGGCTGGCCTGGTGGCTGAGGTAGAGGTGTGGAGGTGGGGCAGGTCATAGAGGTAGAGGTGATGGAGGAGGTCAGAGAGGTAGAGGTAGAGGTGGAGGTCAGATAGGTAGAGGTGGAGGAGGAGGAGGTCAGATAGGTAGAGGTGGAGGTCAGATAGGTAGAGGTGGCGGAGGAGGAGGTCAGATAGGTAGAGGTGGAGGAGGAGGTCAGAGAGATAGAGGTGGTGATGGAGGTCAGAGAGGTAGATGTGATGGTGGAGGTCAGAGAGGTAGATGTGGTGGAGGAGGAGGTCAGAGAGGTAGATGTGGTGGTGGAGGTCAGAGAGGTAGATGTGATGGTGGAGGTCAGAGAGATAGAGGTGGTGGTGGAGGTCAGAGAGGTAGAGGTGGAGGAGGAGGAGAGGTAGAGGTGGTGGAGGAGATCAGAGAGGTAGAGGTGGTGGAGGTCAGAGAGGTAGAGGTGGTGGAGGTCAGAGAGGTAGATGTGGTGGAGGAGATCAGAGAGGTAGAGGTGGTGGTGGAGGAGAGGTAGATGTGGTGGAGGAGATCAGAGAGGTAGAGGTGGTGGAGGAGGAGGTCAGAGAGGTAGATGTGGTGGAGGAGATCAGAGAGGTAGAGGTGGTGGAGGAGGAGGTCAGAGAGGTAGATGTGGTGGAGGAGATCAGAGAGGTAGATGTGGTGGAGGAGGTCAGAGAGGTAGAGGTGGTGGTGGAGGTCAGAGAGGTAGAGGTGGTGGTGGAGGTCAGAGAGGTAGAGGTGGTGGAGGAGGTCAGAGAGGTAGATGTGGTGATGGAGGTCAGAGAGGTAGAGGTGGTGGAGGAGGTCAGAGAGGTATATGTGGTGATGGAGGTCAGAGAGGTAGAGGTGGAGGAGGAGGTCAGAGAGGTAGATGTGGTGGAGGAGGTCAGAGAGGTAGAGGTGGAGGAGGAGGTCAGAGAGGTAGAGGTGGTGGAGGAGGTCAGAGAGGTAGAGGTGGTGGTGGAGGTCAGAGAGGTAGAGGTGGTGGAGGAGGTCAGAGAGGTAGAGGTGGAGGAGGAGGTCAGAGAGGTAGAGGTGGTGGAGGAGGTCAGAGAGGTAGAGGTGGTGGTGGAGGTCAGAGAGGTAGAGGTGGTGGAGGAGGTCAGAGAGGTAGAGGTGGTGGAGGTCAGAGAGGTAGAGGTGGTGGAGGAGGTCAGAGAGGTAGATGTGGTGGTGGAGGTCAGAGAGGTAGATGTGATGGAGGAGGTCAGAGAGGTAGATGTGGTGGAGGAGGTCAGAGAGGTAGAGGTGGTGGAGGTCAGAGAGGTAGAGGTGGTGGTGGAGGTCAGAGAGGTAGATGTGATGGAGGAGGTCAGAGAGGTAGATGTGGTGGAGGAGGTCAGAGAGGTAGATGTGATGGAGGAGGTCAGAGAGGTAGATGTGGTGGAGGAGGTCAGAGAGGTAGAGGTGGTGGTGGAGGTCAGAGAGGTAGATGTGGTGGTGGAGGTCAGAGAGGTAGAGGTGGAGGATGTCAGAGAGGTAGATGTGGTGGTGGAGGTCAGAGAGGTAGAGGTGGTGGAGGTCAGAGAGGTAGAGGTGGAGGAGGAGGTCAGAGAGGTAGAGGTGGTGGAGGAGGAGGTCAGAGAGGTATATGTGGTGATGGAGGTCAGAGAGGTAGAGGTGGTGGAGGAGGTCAGAGAGGTAGAGGTGGTGGAGGAGGAGGTCAGAGAGGTAGATGTGGAGGAGGAGGTCAGAGAGGTAGATGTGGTGGAGATCAGAGAGGTAGAGGTGGTGGTGGAGGTCAGAGAGGTAGAGGTGGTGGTGGAGGTCAGAGAGGTAGAGGTGGTGGTGGAGGTCAGAGAGGTAGAGGTGGTGGTGGAGGTCAGAGAGGTAGAGGTGGAGGAGGTCAGAGAGGTAGATGTGGTGGTGGAGGAGGTCAGAGAGGTAGAGGTGGTGGAGGAGGTCAGAGAGGTAGATGTGGAGGAGGTCAGAGAGGTAGAGGTGGTGGAGGAGGAGGTCAGAGAGGTAGAGGTGGTGGTGGAGGTCAGAGAGGTAGATGTGGAGGAGGAGGAGGTCAGAGAGGTAGATGTGGAGGAGGTCAGAGAGGTAGAGGTGGTGGTGGAGGAGGTTAGAGAGGTAGAGGTGGTGGTGGAGGTCAGAGAGGTAGAGGTGGTGGTGGAGGTCAGAGAGGTAGAGGTGGTGGAGGAGGTCAGAGAGGTAGAGGTGGTGGAGGAGGTCAGAGAGGTAGAGGTGGTGGAGGAGGTCAGAGAGGTAGATGTGGTGGTGGAGGTCAGAGAGGTAGAGGTGGTGGTGGAGGTCAGAGAGGTAGAGGTGGTGGAGGTCAGAGAGGTAGAGGTGGTGGTGGAGGTCAGAGAGGTAGAGGTGGTGGTGGAGGTCAGAGAGGTAGAGGTGGTGGTGGAGGTCAGAGAGGTAGAGGTGGTGGAGGTCAGAGAGGTAGATGTGGTGGAGGTCAGAGAGGTAGATGTGGTTGTGGAGGTCAGAGAGGTAGAGGTGGTGGTGGAGGTCAGAGAGGTAGAGGTAGAGGAGGAGGTCAGAGAGGTAGATGTGGTGGTGGAGGTCAGAGAGGTAGAGGTGGTGGTGGAGGTCAGAGAGGTAGAGGTGGTGGAGGAGGTCAGAGAGGTAGAGGTGGTGGTGGAGGTCAGAGAGGTAGAGGTGGAGGAGGAGGTCAGATAGGTAGAGGTGGTGGTGGAGGTCAGAGAGGTAGAGGTGGAGGAGGTCAGAGAGGTAGAGGTGGTGGTGGAGGTCAGAGAGGTAGAGGTGGTGGAGGAGGTCAGAGAGGTAGAGGTGGTGGAGGAGGTCAGAGAGGTAGAGGTGGTGGAGGAGGTCAGAGAGGTAGATGTGGTGGTGGAGGTCAGAGAGGTAGAGGTGGTGGTGGAGGTCAGAGAGGTAGAGGTGGTGGAGGTCAGAGAGGTAGAGGTGGTGGTGGAGGTCAGATAGGTAGATGTGGAGGAGGTCAGAGAGGTAGAGGTGGTGGAGGTCAGAGAGGTAGATGTGGTTGTGGAGGTCAGAGAGGTAGAGGTGGTGGTGGAGGTCAGAGAGGTAGAGGTGGTGGTGGAGGTCAGAGAGGTAGAGGTAGAGGAGGAGGTCAGAGAGGTAGATGTGGTGGTGGAGGTCAGATAGGTAGAGGTGGTGGAGGAGGTCAGAGAGGTAGAGGTGGAGGTGGAGGTCAGAGAGGTAGAGGTGGTGGTGGAGGTCAGAGAGGTAGAGGTGGTGGTGGAGGTCAGAGAGGTAGAGGTAGAGGAGGAGGTCAGAGAGGTAGAGATGGTGGAGGAGGTCAGAGAGGTAGATGTGGAGGAGGTCAGAGAGGTAGAGGTGGTTGTGGAGGTCAGAGAGGTAGATGTGGAGGAGGAGGTCAGAGAGGTAGAGGTGGTGGTGGAGGTCAGAGAGGTAGAGATGGTGGAGGAGGTCAGAGAGGTAGATGTGGAGGAGGTCAGAGAGGTAGAGGTGGTGGTGGAGGTCAGAGAGGTAGAGGTGGTGGAGGAGGTCAGAGAGGTAGATGTGGAGGAGGAGGTAAGAGAGGTAGAGGTGGTGGAGGTCAGAGAGGTAGAGGTGGTGGTGGAGGTCAGAGAGGTAGATGTGGTTGTGGAGGTCAGAGAGGTAGAGGTGGTGGTGGAGGTCAGAGAGGTAGAGGTGGTGGTGGAGGTCAGAGAGGTAGAGGTGGTGGTGGAGGTCAGAGAGGTAGATGTGGAGGATGTCAGAGAGGTAGATGTGGTGGTGGAGGTCAGAGAGGTAGATGTGGTGGTGGAGGTCAGAGAGGTAGAGGTGGTGGAGGAGGTCAGAGAGGTAGATGTGGTGGTGGAGGTCAGAGAGGTAGAGGTGGAGGAGGAGGTCAGAGAGGTAGATGTGGTGGTGGAGGTCAGAGAGGTAGATGTGGTGGTGGAGGTCAGAGAGGTAGAGGTGGTGGAGGAGGTCAGAGAGGTAGAGGTGGTGGTGGAGGTCAGAGAGGTAGAGGTAGAGGAGGAGGTCAGAGAGGTAGATGTGGTGGTGGAGGTCAGAGAGGTAGAGGTGGTGGTGGAGGTCAGAGAGGTAGAGGTGGAGGAGGAGGTCAGAGAGGTAGAGGTGGTGGTGGAGGTCAGAGAGGTAGAGGTGGTGGAGGAGGTCAGAGAGGTAGATGTGGAGGAGGTCAGAGAGGTAGAGGTGGTGGTGGAGGTCAGAGAGGTAGAGGTGGTGGTGGAGATCAGAGAGGTAGATGTGGAGGAGGAGGTCAGAGAGGTAGATGTGGTGGAGATCAGAGAGGTAGAGGTGGTGGTGGAGGTCAGAGAGGTAGATGTGGTGGTGGAGGTCAGAGAGGTAGATGTGGTGGAGGAGGTCAGAGAGGTAGAGGTGGAGGAGGAGGTCAGAGAGGTAGAGGTGGTGGAGGAGGTCAGAGAGGTAGAGGTGGTGGTGGAGGTCAGAGAGGTAGAGGTGGTGGAGGAGGTCAGAGAGGTAGAGGTGGAGGAGGAGGTCAGAGAGGTAGAGGTGGTGGAGGAGGTCAGAGAGGTAGAGGTGGTGGTGGAGGTCAGAGAGGTAGAGGTGGTGGAGGAGGTCAGAGAGGTAGAGGTGGTGGAGGTCAGAGAGGTAGAGGTGGTGGAGGAGGTCAGAGAGGTAGAGGTGGTGGTGGAGGTCAGAGAGGTAGATGTGATGGAGGAGGTCAGAGAGGTAGATGTGGTGGAGGAGGTCAGAGAGGTAGATGTGGTGGAGGAGGTCAGAGAGGTAGAGGTGGTGGTGGAGGTCAGAGAGGTAGATGTGGTGGAGGAGGTCAGAGAGGTAGAGGTGGTGGTGGAGGTCAGAGAGGTAGATGTGGTGGTGGAGGTCAGAGAGGTAGAGGTGGAGGATGTCAGAGAGGTAGATGTGGTGGTGGAGGTCAGAGAGGTAGAGGTGGTGGAGGTCAGAGAGGTAGAGGTGGAGGAGGAGGTCAGAGAGGTAGAGGTGGTGGAGGAGGAGGTCAGAGAGGTATATGTGGTGATGGAGGTCAGAGAGGTAGAGGTGGTGGAGGAGGTCAGAGAGGTAGAGGTGGTGGAGGAGGAGGTCAGAGAGGTAGATGTGGAGGAGGAGGTCAGAGAGGTAGATGTGGTGGAGATCAGAGAGGTAGAGGTGGTGGTGGAGGTCAGAGAGGTAGAGGTGGTGGTGGAGGTCAGAGAGGTAGAGGTGGTGGTGGAGGTCAGAGAGGTAGAGGTGGTGGTGGAGGTCAGAGAGGTAGAGGTGGAGGAGGTCAGAGAGGTAGATGTGGTGGTGGAGGAGGTCAGAGAGGTAGAGGTGGTGGAGGAGGTCAGAGAGGTAGATGTGGAGGAGGTCAGAGAGGTAGAGGTGGTGGAGGAGGAGGTCAGAGAGGTAGAGGTGGTGGTGGAGGTCAGAGAGGTAGAGGTGGTGGAGGAGGTTAGAGAGGTAGAGGTGGTGGTGGAGGTCAGAGAGGTAGAGGTGGTGGTGGAGGTCAGAGAGGTAGAGGTGGTGGAGGAGGTCAGAGAGGTAGAGGTGGTGGAGGAGGTCAGAGAGGTAGAGGTGGTGGAGGAGGTCAGAGAGGTAGATGTGGTGGTGGAGGTCAGAGAGGTAGAGGTGGTGGTGGAGGTCAGAGAGGTAGAGGTGGTGGAGGTCAGAGAGGTAGAGGTGGTGGTGGAGGTCAGAGAGGTAGAGGTGGTGGTGGAGGTCAGAGAGGTAGAGGTGGTGGTGGAGGTCAGAGAGGTAGAGGTGGTGGAGGTCAGAGAGGTAGATGTGGTGGAGGTCAGAGAGGTAGATGTGGTTGTGGAGGTCAGAGAGGTAGAGGTGGTGGTGGAGGTCAGAGAGGTAGAGGTAGAGGAGGAGGTCAGAGAGGTAGATGTGGTGGTGGAGGTCAGAGAGGTAGAGGTGGTGGTGGAGGTCAGAGAGGTAGAGGTGGTGGAGGAGGTCAGAGAGGTAGAGGTGGTGGTGGAGGTCAGAGAGGTAGAGGTGGAGGAGGAGGTCAGATAGGTAGAGGTGGTGGTGGAGGTCAGAGAGGTAGAGGTGGAGGAGGTCAGAGAGGTAGAGGTGGTGGTGGAGGTCAGAGAGGTAGAGGTGGTGGAGGAGGTCAGAGAGGTAGAGGTGGTGGAGGAGGTCAGAGAGGTAGAGGTGGTGGAGGAGGTCAGAGAGGTAGATGTGGTGGTGGAGGTCAGAGAGGTAGAGGTGGTGGTGGAGGTCAGAGAGGTAGAGGTGGTGGAGGTCAGAGAGGTAGAGGTGGTGGTGGAGGTCAGATAGGTAGATGTGGAGGAGGTCAGAGAGGTAGAGGTGGTGGAGGTCAGAGAGGTAGATGTGGTTGTGGAGGTCAGAGAGGTAGAGGTGGTGGTGGAGGTCAGAGAGGTAGAGGTGGTGGTGGAGGTCAGAGAGGTAGAGGTAGAGGAGGAGGTCAGAGAGGTAGATGTGGTGGTGGAGGTCAGATAGGTAGAGGTGGTGGAGGAGGTCAGAGAGGTAGAGGTGGAGGTGGAGGTCAGAGAGGTAGAGGTGGTGGTGGAGGTCAGAGAGGTAGAGGTGGTGGTGGAGGTCAGAGAGGTAGAGGTAGAGGAGGAGGTCAGAGAGGTAGAGATGGTGGAGGAGGTCAGAGAGGTAGATGTGGAGGAGGTCAGAGAGGTAGAGGTGGTTGTGGAGGTCAGAGAGGTAGAGATGGTGGAGGAGGTCAGAGAGGTAGAGGTGGAGGAGGAGGTCAGAGAGGTAGAGGTGGTGGTGGAGGTCAGAGAGGTAGAGATGGTGGAGGAGGTCAGAGAGGTAGATGTGGAGGAGGTCAGAGAGGTAGAGGTGGTGGAGGAGGTCAGAGAGGTAGATGTGGAGGAGGAGGTAAGAGAGGTAGAGGTGGTGGAGGTCAGAGAGGTAGAGGTGGTGGTGGAGGTCAGAGAGGTAGATGTGGTTGTGGAGGTCAGAGAGGTAGAGGTGGTGGTGGAGGTCAGAGAGGTAGAGGTGGTGGTGGAGGTCAGAGAGGTAGAGGTGGTGGTGGAGGTCAGAGAGGTAGATGTGGAGGATGTCAGAGAGGTAGATGTGGTGGTGGAGGTCAGAGAGGTAGATGTGGTGGTGGAGGTCAGAGAGGTAGAGGTGGTGGAGGAGGTCAGAGAGGTAGATGTGGTGGTGGAGGTTAGAGAGGTAGAGGTGGAGGAGGAGGTCAGAGAGGTAGATGTGGTGGTGGAGGTCAGAGAGGTAGATGTGGTGGTGGAGGTCAGAGAGGTAGAGGTGGTGGAGGAGGTCAGAGAGGTAGAGGTGGTGGTGGAGGTCAGAGAGGTAGAGGTGGTGGTGGAGGTCAGAGAGGTAGAGGTGGTGGTGGAGGTCAGAGAGGTAGAGGTAGAGGAGGAGGTCAGAGAGGTAGATGTGGTGGTGGAGGTCAGAGAGGTAGAGGTGGTGGTGGAGGTCAGAGAGGTAGAGGTGGAGGAGGAGGTCAGAGAGGTAGAGGTGGTGGTGGAGGTCAGAGAGGTAGAGGTGGTGGAGGAGGTCAGAGAGGTAGATGTGGAGGAGGTCAGAGAGGTAGAGGTGGTGGTGGAGGTCAGAGAGGTAGATGTGGTTGTGGAGGTCAGAGAGGTAGAGGTGGTGGTGGAGGTCAGAGAGGTAGAGGTGGTGGTGGAGGTCAGAGAGGTAGATGTGGAGGAGGAGGTCAGAGAGGTAGATGTGGTGGAGATCAGAGAGGTAGAGGTGGTGGTGGAGGTCAGAGAGGTAGATGTGGTGGTGGAGGTCAGAGAGGTAGAGGTGGTGGTGGAGGTCAGAGAGGTAGATGTGGTGGAGATCAGAGAGGTAGAGGTGGTGGTGGAGGTCAGAGAGGTAGATGTGGTGGTGGAGGTCAGAGAGGTAGAGGTGGTGGTGGAGGTCAGAGAGGTAGAGGTGGTGGTGGAGGTCAGAGAGGTAGAGGTGGAGGAGGAGGTCAGAGAGGTAGATGTGGAGGAGGTCAGAGAGGTAGAGGTGGTGGAGGAGGAGGTCAGAGAGGTAGAGGTGGTGGAGGAGGTCAGAGAGGTAGAGGTGGTGGAGGAGGAGGTCAGAGAGGTAGAGGTGGTGGTGGAGGTCAGAGAGGTAGAGGTGGTGGAGGAGGAGGTCAGAGAGGTAGAGGTGGTGGTGGAGGTCAGAGAGGTAGAGGTGGTGGAGGAGGTCAGAGAGGTAGAGGTGGTGGAGGAGGTCAGAGAGGTAGAGGTGGTGGAGGAGGTCAGAGAGGTAGATGTGGTGGTGGAGGTCAGAGAGGTAGAGGTGGTGGTGGAGGTCAGAGAGGTAGAGGTGGTGGTGGAGGTCAGAGAGGTAGAGGTGGTGGAGGTCAGAGAGGTAGAGGTGGTGGAGGTCAGAGAGGTAGAGGTGGTGGAGGTCAGAGAGGTAGAGGTGGTGGAGGTCAGAGAGGTAGAGGTGGTGGAGGTCAGAGAGGTAGATGTGGTTGTGGAGGTCAGAGAGGTAGAGGTGGTGGAGGAGGTCAGAGAGGTAGAGGTGGTGGTGGAGGTCAGAGAGGTAGAGGTGGTGGTGGAGGTCAGATAGGTAGATGTGGAGGAGGTCAGAGAGGTAGAGGTGGAGGAGGAGGTCAGAGAGGTAGAGGTGGAGGAGGAGGTCAGAGAGGTAGAGGTGGTGGAGGAGGAGGTCAGAGAGGTAGATGTGGTGGTGGAGGTCAGAGAGGTAGATGTGGTGGAGATCAGAGAGGTAGAGGTGGTGGTGGAGGTCAGAGAGGTAGAGGTGGTGGTGGAGGTCAGAGAGGTGGTGGTGGAGGTCAGAGAGGTAGAGGTGGTGGTGGAGGTCAGAGAGGTAGAGGTGGAGGAGGAGGTCAGAGAGGTAGAGGTGGTGGTGGAGGTCAGAGAGGTAGAGGTGGAGGAGGTCAGAGAGGTAGATGTGGTGGAGGAGGTCAGAGAGGTAGATGTGGAGGAGGTCAGAGAGGTAGAGGTGGTGGAGGAGGAGGTCAGAGAGGTAGAGGTGGTGGTGGAGGTCAGAGAGGTAGATGTGGTGGAGGAGGTCAGAGAGGTAGAGGTGGTGGTGGAGGTCAGAGAGGTAGAGGTGGAGGAGGTCAGAGAGGTAGAGGTGGTGGTGGAGGTCAGAGAGGTAGAGGTGGTGGTGGAGGTCAGAGAGGTAGAGGTGGTGGTGGAGGTCAGAGAGGTAGAGGTGGTGGTGGAGGTCAGAGAGGTAGAGGTGGTGGTGGAGGTCAGAGAGGTAGAGGTGGTGGAGGAGGTCAGAGAGGTAGAGGTGGTGGTGGAGGTCAGAGAGGTAGAGGTGGTGGTGGAGGTCAGAGAGGTAGAGGTGGTGGTGGAGGTCAGAGAGGTAGAGGTAGAGGAGGAGGTCAGAGAGGTAGAGGTGGTGGAGGTCAGAGAGGTAGATGTGGTGGTGGAGGTCAGAGAGGTAGATGTGGTGGTGGAGGTCAGAGAGGTAGAGGTGGTGGTGGAGGTCAGAGAGGTAGAGGTGGAGGAGGAGGTCAGAGAGGTAGAGGTGGTGGTGGAGGTCAGAGAGGTAGAGGTGGTGGAGGAGGTCAGAGAGGTAGATGTGGAGGAGGTCAGAGAGGTAGAGGTGGTGGTGGAGGTCAGAGAGGTAGATGTGGTTGTGGAGGTCAGAGAGGTAGAGGTGGTGGTGGAGGTCAGAGAGGTAGAGGTGGTGGTGGAGGTCAGAGAGGTAGATGTGGAGGAGGAGGTCAGAGAGGTAGATGTGGTGGAGATCAGAGAGGTAGAGGTGGTGGTGGAGGTCAGAGAGGTAGATGTGGTGGTGGAGATCAGAGAGGTAGAGGTGGTGGTGGAGGTCAGAGAGGTAGATGTGGAGGAGGAGGTCAGAGAGGTAGATGTGGTGGAGATCAGAGAGGTAGAGGTGGTGGAGGAGGTCAGAGAGGTAGAGGTGGTGGTGGAGGTCAGAGAGGTAGAGGTGGTGGTGGAGGTCAGAGAGGTAGATGTGGAGGAGGTCAGAGAGGTAGAGGTGGTGGAGGAGGAGGTCAGAGAGGTAGAGGTGGTGGAGGAGGTCAGAGAGGTAGAGGTGGTGGAGGAGGAGGTCAGAGAGGTAGAGGTGGTGGTGGAGGTCAGAGAGGTAGAGGTGGTGGAGGAGGAGGTCAGAGAGGTAGAGGTGGTGGTGGAGGTCAGAGAGGTAGAGGTGGTGGAGGAGGTCAGAGAGGTAGAGGTGGTGGAGGAGGTCAGAGAGGTAGAGGTGGTGGAGGAGGTCAGAGAGGTAGATGTGGTGGTGGAGGTCAGAGAGGTAGAGGTGAAGGAGGAGGTCAGAGAGGTAGAGGTGGAGGAGGTCAGAGAGGTAGAGGTGGTGGAGGTCAGAGAGGTAGAGGTGGTGGTGGAGGTCAGAGAGGTAGAGGTGGTGGTGGAGGTCAGAGAGGTAGAGGTGGTGGAGGTCAGAGAGGTAGAGGTGGTGGAGGTCAGAGAGGTAGAGGTGGTGGAGGTCAGAGAGGTAGAGGTGGTGGAGGAGGTCAGAGAGGTAGAGGTGGTGGTGGAGGTCAGAGAGGTAGAGGTGGTGGAGGAGGTCAGAGAGGTAGAGGTGGTGGTGGAGGTCAGAGAGGTAGAGGTGGTGGTGGAGGTCAGATAGGTAGATGTGGAGGAGGTCAGAGAGGTAGAGGTGGAGGAGGAGGTCAGAGAGGTAGAGGTGGTGGTGGAGGTCAGAGAGGTAGATGTGGTGGTGGAGGTCAGATAGGTAGATGTGGTGGTGGAGGTCAGAGAGGTAGATGTGGTTGTGGAGGTCAGAGAGGTAGAGGTGAAGGAGGAGGTCAGAGAGGTAGATGTGGTGGAGGAGCTCAGAGAGGTAGAGGTGGAGGAGGAGGTCAGAGAGGTAGAGGTGGAGGAGGAGGTCAGAGAGGTATATGTGGTGATGGAGGTCAGAGAGTTAGAGGTGGTGGAGGAGGTCAGAGAGGTAGAGGTGGTGGAGGAGGAGGTCAGAGAGGTAGATGTGGAGGAGGAGGTCAGAGAGGTAGATGTGGTGGAGGAGGTCAGAGAGGTAGATGTGGTGGAGGAGGAGGTCAGAGAGGTAGAGGTGGTGGAGGAGGAGGTCAGAGAGGTAGATGTGGTGGAGGAGGTCAGAGAGGTAGATGTGGTGGAGATCAGAGAGGTAGAGGTGGTGGTGGAGGTCAGAGAGGTAGAGGTGGTGGTGGAGGTCAGAGAGGTAGAGGTGGAGGAGGAGGTCAGAGAGGTAGAGGTGGTGGTGGAGGTCAGAGAGGTAGAGGTGGAGGAGGTCAGAGAGGTAGATGTGGTGGAGGAGGTCAGAGAGGTAGATGTGGAGGAGGTCAGAGAGGTAGAGGTGGTGGAGGAGGAGGTCAGAGAGGTAGAGGTGGTGGAGGTCAGAGAGGTAGAGGTGGTGGTGGAGGTCAGATAGGTAGATGTGGAGGAGGTCAGAGAGGTAGAGGTGGTGGAGGTCAGAGAGGTAGATGTGGTTGTGGAGGTCAGAGAGGTAGAGGTGGTGGTGGAGGTCAGAGAGGTAGAGGTGGTGGTGGAGGTCAGAGAGGTAGAGGTAGAGGAGGAGGTCAGAGAGGTAGATGTGGTGGTGGAGGTCAGATAGGTAGAGGTGGTGGAGGAGGTCAGAGAGGTAGAGGTGGAGGTGGAGGTCAGAGAGGTAGAGGTGGTGGTGGAGGTCAGAGAGGTAGAGGTGGTGGTGGAGGTCAGAGAGGTAGAGGTAGAGGAGGAGGTCAGAGAGGTAGAGATGGTGGAGGAGGTCAGAGAGGTAGATGTGGAGGAGGTCAGAGAGGTAGAGGTGGTTGTGGAGGTCAGAGAGGTAGAGATGGTGGAGGAGGTCAGAGAGGTAGAGGTGGAGGAGGAGGTCAGAGAGGTAGAGGTGGTGGTGGAGGTCAGAGAGGTAGAGATGGTGGAGGAGGTCAGAGAGGTAGATGTGGAGGAGGTCAGAGAGGTAGAGGTGGTGGAGGAGGTCAGAGAGGTAGATGTGGAGGAGGAGGTAAGAGAGGTAGAGGTGGTGGAGGTCAGAGAGGTAGAGGTGGTGGTGGAGGTCAGAGAGGTAGATGTGGTTGTGGAGGTCAGAGAGGTAGAGGTGGTGGTGGAGGTCAGAGAGGTAGAGGTGGTGGTGGAGGTCAGAGAGGTAGAGGTGGTGGTGGAGGTCAGAGAGGTAGATGTGGAGGATGTCAGAGAGGTAGATGTGGTGGTGGAGGTCAGAGAGGTAGATGTGGTGGTGGAGGTCAGAGAGGTAGAGGTGGTGGAGGAGGTCAGAGAGGTAGATGTGGTGGTGGAGGTTAGAGAGGTAGAGGTGGAGGAGGAGGTCAGAGAGGTAGATGTGGTGGTGGAGGTCAGAGAGGTAGATGTGGTGGTGGAGGTCAGAGAGGTAGAGGTGGTGGAGGAGGTCAGAGAGGTAGAGGTGGTGGTGGAGGTCAGAGAGGTAGAGGTGGTGGTGGAGGTCAGAGAGGTAGAGGTGGTGGTGGAGGTCAGAGAGGTAGAGGTAGAGGAGGAGGTCAGAGAGGTAGATGTGGTGGTGGAGGTCAGAGAGGTAGAGGTGGTGGTGGAGGTCAGAGAGGTAGAGGTGGAGGAGGAGGTCAGAGAGGTAGAGGTGGTGGTGGAGGTCAGAGAGGTAGAGGTGGTGGAGGAGGTCAGAGAGGTAGATGTGGAGGAGGTCAGAGAGGTAGAGGTGGTGGTGGAGGTCAGAGAGGTAGATGTGGTTGTGGAGGTCAGAGAGGTAGAGGTGGTGGTGGAGGTCAGAGAGGTAGAGGTGGTGGTGGAGGTCAGAGAGGTAGATGTGGAGGAGGAGGTCAGAGAGGTAGATGTGGTGGAGATCAGAGAGGTAGAGGTGGTGGTGGAGGTCAGAGAGGTAGATGTGGTGGTGGAGGTCAGAGAGGTAGAGGTGGTGGTGGAGGTCAGAGAGGTAGATGTGGTGGAGATCAGAGAGGTAGAGGTGGTGGTGGAGGTCAGAGAGGTAGATGTGGTGGTGGAGGTCAGAGAGGTAGAGGTGGTGGTGGAGGTCAGAGAGGTAGAGGTGGTGGTGGAGGTCAGAGAGGTAGAGGTGGAGGAGGAGGTCAGAGAGGTAGATGTGGAGGAGGTCAGAGAGGTAGAGGTGGTGGAGGAGGAGGTCAGAGAGGTAGAGGTGGTGGAGGAGGTCAGAGAGGTAGAGGTGGTGGAGGAGGAGGTCAGAGAGGTAGAGGTGGTGGTGGAGGTCAGAGAGGTAGAGGTGGTGGAGGAGGAGGTCAGAGAGGTAGAGGTGGTGGTGGAGGTCAGAGAGGTAGAGGTGGTGGAGGAGGTCAGAGAGGTAGAGGTGGTGGAGGAGGTCAGAGAGGTAGAGGTGGTGGAGGAGGTCAGAGAGGTAGATGTGGTGGTGGAGGTCAGAGAGGTAGAGGTGGTGGTGGAGGTCAGAGAGGTAGAGGTGGTGGTGGAGGTCAGAGAGGTAGAGGTGGTGGAGGTCAGAGAGGTAGAGGTGGTGGAGGTCAGAGAGGTAGAGGTGGTGGAGGTCAGAGAGGTAGAGGTGGTGGAGGTCAGAGAGGTAGAGGTGGTGGAGGTCAGAGAGGTAGATGTGGTTGTGGAGGTCAGAGAGGTAGAGGTGGTGGAGGAGGTCAGAGAGGTAGAGGTGGTGGTGGAGGTCAGAGAGGTAGAGGTGGTGGTGGAGGTCAGATAGGTAGATGTGGAGGAGGTCAGAGAGGTAGAGGTGGAGGAGGAGGTCAGAGAGGTAGAGGTGGAGGAGGAGGTCAGAGAGGTAGAGGTGGTGGAGGAGGAGGTCAGAGAGGTAGATGTGGTGGTGGAGGTCAGAGAGGTAGATGTGGTGGAGATCAGAGAGGTAGAGGTGGTGGTGGAGGTCAGAGAGGTAGAGGTGGTGGTGGAGGTCAGAGAGGTGGTGGTGGAGGTCAGAGAGGTAGAGGTGGTGGTGGAGGTCAGAGAGGTAGAGGTGGAGGAGGAGGTCAGAGAGGTAGAGGTGGTGGTGGAGGTCAGAGAGGTAGAGGTGGAGGAGGTCAGAGAGGTAGATGTGGTGGAGGAGGTCAGAGAGGTAGATGTGGTGGTGGAGGTCAGAGAGGTAGAGGTGGAGGAGGTCAGAGAGGTAGATGTGGTGGAGGAGGTCAGAGAGGTAGATGTGGTGGAGGAGGTCAGAGAGGTAGAGGTGGTGGTGGAGGTCAGAGAGGTAGATGTGGTGGTGGAGGTCAGAGAGGTAGAGGTGGTGGAGGAGGAGGTCAGAGAGGTAGAGGTGGTGGTGGAGGTCAGAGAGGTAGATGTGGTGGAGGAGGTCAGAGAGGTAGAGGTGGTGGTGGAGGTCAGAGAGGTAGAGGTGGAGGAGGTCAGAGAGGTAGAGGTGGTGGTGGAGGTCAGAGAGGTAGAGGTGGTGGTGGAGGTCAGAGAGGTAGAGGTGGTGGTGGAGGTCAGAGAGGTAGAGGTGGTGGTGGAGGTCAGAGAGGTAGAGGTGGTGGTGGAGGTCAGAGAGGTAGAGGTGGTGGAGGAGGTCAGAGAGGTAGAGGTGGTGGTGGAGGTCAGAGAGGTAGAGGTGGTGGTGGAGGTCAGAGAGGTAGAGGTGGTGGTGGAGGTCAGAGAGGTAGAGGTAGAGGAGGAGGTCAGAGAGGTAGAGGTGGTGGAGGTCAGAGAGGTAGATGTGGTGGTGGAGGTCAGAGAGGTAGATGTGGTGGTGGAGGTCAGAGAGGTAGAGGTGGTGGTGGAGGTCAGAGAGGTAGAGGTGGAGGAGGAGGTCAGAGAGGTAGAGGTGGTGGTGGAGGTCAGAGAGGTAGAGGTGGTGGAGGAGGTCAGAGAGGTAGATGTGGAGGAGGTCAGAGAGGTAGAGGTGGTGGTGGAGGTCAGAGAGGTAGATGTGGTTGTGGAGGTCAGAGAGGTAGAGGTGGTGGTGGAGGTCAGAGAGGTAGAGGTGGTGGTGGAGGTCAGAGAGGTAGATGTGGAGGAGGAGGTCAGAGAGGTAGATGTGGTGGAGATCAGAGAGGTAGAGGTGGTGGTGGAGGTCAGAGAGGTAGATGTGGTGGTGGAGATCAGAGAGGTAGAGGTGGTGGTGGAGGTCAGAGAGGTAGATGTGGAGGAGGAGGTCAGAGAGGTAGATGTGGTGGAGATCAGAGAGGTAGAGGTGGTGGAGGAGGTCAGAGAGGTAGAGGTGGTGGTGGAGGTCAGAGAGGTAGAGGTGGTGGTGGAGGTCAGAGAGGTAGATGTGGAGGAGGTCAGAGAGGTAGAGGTGGTGGAGGAGGAGGTCAGAGAGGTAGAGGTGGTGGAGGAGGTCAGAGAGGTAGAGGTGGTGGAGGAGGAGGTCAGAGAGGTAGAGGTGGTGGTGGAGGTCAGAGAGGTAGAGGTGGTGGAGGAGGAGGTCAGAGAGGTAGAGGTGGTGGTGGAGGTCAGAGAGGTAGAGGTGGTGGAGGAGGTCAGAGAGGTAGAGGTGGTGGAGGAGGTCAGAGAGGTAGAGGTGGTGGAGGAGGTCAGAGAGGTAGATGTGGTGGTGGAGGTCAGAGAGGTAGAGGTGAAGGAGGAGGTCAGAGAGGTAGAGGTGGAGGAGGTCAGAGAGGTAGAGGTGGTGGAGGTCAGAGAGGTAGAGGTGGTGGTGGAGGTCAGAGAGGTAGAGGTGGTGGTGGAGGTCAGAGAGGTAGAGGTGGTGGAGGTCAGAGAGGTAGAGGTGGTGGAGGTCAGAGAGGTAGAGGTGGTGGAGGTCAGAGAGGTAGAGGTGGTGGAGGAGGTCAGAGAGGTAGAGGTGGTGGTGGAGGTCAGAGAGGTAGAGGTGGTGGAGGAGGTCAGAGAGGTAGAGGTGGTGGTGGAGGTCAGAGAGGTAGAGGTGGTGGTGGAGGTCAGATAGGTAGATGTGGAGGAGGTCAGAGAGGTAGAGGTGGAGGAGGAGGTCAGAGAGGTAGAGGTGGTGGTGGAGGTCAGAGAGGTAGATGTGGTGGTGGAGGTCAGATAGGTAGATGTGGTGGTGGAGGTCAGAGAGGTAGATGTGGTTGTGGAGGTCAGAGAGGTAGAGGTGAAGGAGGAGGTCAGAGAGGTAGATGTGGTGGAGGAGCTCAGAGAGGTAGAGGTGGAGGAGGAGGTCAGAGAGGTAGAGGTGGAGGAGGAGGTCAGAGAGGTATATGTGGTGATGGAGGTCAGAGAGTTAGAGGTGGTGGAGGAGGTCAGAGAGGTAGAGGTGGTGGAGGAGGAGGTCAGAGAGGTAGATGTGGAGGAGGAGGTCAGAGAGGTAGATGTGGTGGAGGAGGTCAGAGAGGTAGATGTGGTGGAGGAGGAGGTCAGAGAGGTAGAGGTGGTGGAGGAGGAGGTCAGAGAGGTAGATGTGGTGGAGGAGGTCAGAGAGGTAGATGTGGTGGAGATCAGAGAGGTAGAGGTGGTGGTGGAGGTCAGAGAGGTAGAGGTGGTGGTGGAGGTCAGAGAGGTAGAGGTGGAGGAGGAGGTCAGAGAGGTAGAGGTGGTGGTGGAGGTCAGAGAGGTAGAGGTGGAGGAGGTCAGAGAGGTAGATGTGGTGGAGGAGGTCAGAGAGGTAGATGTGGAGGAGGTCAGAGAGGTAGAGGTGGTGGAGGAGGAGGTCAGAGAGGTAGAGGTGGTGGTGGAGGTCAGAGAGGTAGAGGTGGTGGAGGAGGTCAGAGAGGTAGAGGTGGTGGAGGAGGTCAGAGAGGTAGAGGTGGTGGTGGAGGTCAGAGAGGTAGATGTGGTGGTGGAGGAGGTCAGAGAGGTAGATGTGGTGGTGGAGGTCAGAGAGGTAGAGGTGGTGGTGGAGGTCAGAGAGGTAGATGTGGTGGTGGAGGAGGTCAGAGAGGTAGATGTGGTGGTGGAGGTCAGAGAGGTAGAGGTGGTGGTGGAGGTCAGAGAGGTAGAGGTGGTGGAGGTCAGAGAGGTAGAGGTGGTGGTGGAGGTCAGAGAGGTAGAGGTGGTGGAGGTCAGAGAGGTAGAGGTGGTGGTGGAGGTCAGAGAGGTAGAGGTGGTGGTGGAGGTCAGAGAGGTAGATGTGGAGGAGGTCAGAGAGGTAGAGGTGGTGGAGGTCAGAGAGGTAGAGGTGGTGGAGGTCAGAGAGGTAGATGTGGTTGTGGAGGTCAGAGAGGTAGAGGTGGTGGTGGAGGTCAGAGAGGTAGAGGTGGTGGTGGAGGTCAGAGAGGTAGAGGTGGTGGAGGAGGTCAGAGAGGTAGAGGTGGTGGTGGAGGTCAGAGAGGTAGAGGTGGTGGTGGAGGTCAGAGAGGTAGAGGTGGTGGTGGAGGTCAGAGAGGTAGAGGTGGTGGTGGAGGTCAGAGAGGTAGAGGTGGAGGAGGAGGTCAGAGAGGTAGAGGTGGTGGTGGAGGTCAGAGAGGTAGATGTGGTGGAGGAGGAGGTCAGAGAGGTAGATGTGGTGGAGGAGGTCAGAGAGGTAGATGTGGAGGAGGTCAGAGAGGTAGAGGTGGTGGTGGAGGTCAGAGAGGTAGATGTGGTTGTGGAGGTCAGAGAGGTAGAGGTGGTGGTGGAGGTCAGAGAGGTAGAGGTGGTGGAGGAGGTCAGAGAGGTAGAGGTGGTGGAGGAGGTCAGAGAGGTAGATGTGGAGGAGGTCAGAGAGGTAGAGGTGGTGGTGGAGGTCAGAGAGGTAGATGTGGTTGTGGAGGTCAGAGAGGTAGAGGTGGTGGAGGAGGTCAGAGAGGTAGATGTGGAGGAGGTCAGAGAGGTAGAGGTGGTGGTGGAGGTCAGAGAGGTAGAGGTGGTGGTGGAGGTCAGAGAGGTAGATGTGGTTGTGGAGGTCAGAGAGGTAGAGGTGGTGGTGGAGGTCAGAGAGGTAGAGGTGGTGGAGGAGGTCAGAGAGGTAGATGTGGAGGAGGAGGTAAGAGAGGTAGAGGTGGTGGAGGTCAGAGAGGTAGAGGTGGTGGTGGAGGTCAGAGAGGTAGATGTGGTTGTGGAGGTCAGAGAGGTAGAGGTGGTGGTGGAGGTCAGAGAGGTAGAGGTGGTGGTGGAGGTCAGAGAGGTAGAGGTGGTGGTGGAGGTCAGAGAGGTAGATGTGGTGGTGGAGGTCAGAGAGGTAGAGGTGGTGGTGGAGGAGGTCAGAGAGGTAGAGGTGGTGGAGGAGGTCAGAGAGGTAGAGGTGGAGGAGGTCAGAGAGGTAGATGTGGTGGTGGAGGAGGTCAGAGAGGTAGAGGTGGTGGTGGAGGTCAGAGAGGTAGATGTGGTGGAGGAGGAGGTCAGAGAGGTAGAGGTGGAGGAGGAGGTCAGAGAGGTAGAGGTGGTGGAGGTCAGAGAGGTAGAGGTGGTGGAGGAGGAGGTCAGAGAGGTAGATGTGGAGGAGGAGGTCAGAGAGGTAGAGGTGGTGGAGGTCAGAGAGGTAGATGTGGTTGTGGAGGTCAGAGAGGTAGAGGTGGTGGTGGAGGTCAGAGAGGTAGAGGTGGTGGTGGAGGTCAGAGAGGTAGAGGTGGTGGAGGAGGTCAGAGAGGTAGAGGTGGTGGTGGAGGTCAGAGAGGTAGAGGTGGTGGTGGAGGTCAGAGAGGTAGAGGTGGAGGAGGAGGTCAGAGAGGTAGAGGTGGTGGTGGAGGTCAGAGAGGTAGAGGTGGTGGTGGAGGTCAGAGAGGTAGAGGTGGTGGAGGAGGAGGTCAGAGAGGTAGATGTGGTGGTGGAGGTCAGAGAGGTAGAGGTGGTGGAGGAGGTCAGAGAGGTAGAGGTGGTGGTGGAGGTCAGAGAGGTAGAGGTGGTGGTGGAGGTCAGAGAGGTAGAGGTGGTGGTGGAGGTCAGAGAGGTAGAGGTAGAGGAGGAGGTCAGAGAGGTAGATGTGGTGGTGGAGGTCAGAGAGGTAGAGGTGGTGGTGGAGGTCAGAGAGGTAGAGGTGGTGGAGGAGGTCAGAGAGGTAGAGGTGGAGGAGGAGGTCAGAGAGGTAGAGGTGGTGGTGGAGGTCAGAGAGGTAGAGGTGGAGGAGGAGGTCAGAGAGGTAGAGGTGGTGGTGGAGGTCAGAGAGGTAGAGGTGGTGGAGGAGGTCAGAGAGGTAGATGTGGAGGAGGTCAGAGAGGTAGAGGTGGTGGTGGAGGTCAGAGAGGTAGATGTGGTTGTGGAGGTCAGAGAGGTAGAGGTGGTGGTGGAGGTCAGAGAGGTAGAGGTGGTGGAGGAGGTCAGAGAGGTAGATGTGGAGGAGGAGGTTAGAGAGGTAGAGGTGGTGGAGGTCAGAGAGGTAGAGGTGGTGGAGGAGGTCAGAGAGGTAGATGTGGTGGTGGAGGTCAGAGAGGTAGAGGTGGTGGAGGAGGTCAGAGAGGTAGAGGTGGTGGTGGAGGTCAGAGAGGTAGAGGTGGTGGTGGAGGTCAGAGAGGTAGAGGTGGTGGTGGAGGTCAGAGAGGTAGAGGTAGAGGAGGAGGTCAGAGAGGTAGATGTGGTGGTGGAGGTCAGAGAGGTAGAGGTGGTGGTGGAGGTCAGAGAGGTAGAGGTGGAGGAGGAGGTCAGAGAGGTAGAGGTGGTGGTGGAGGTCAGAGAGGTAGAGGTGGTGGAGGAGGTCAGAGAGGTAGAGGTGGTGGAGGAGGTCAGAGAGGTAGAGGTGGTGGAGGAGGTCAGAGAGGTAGAGGTGGTGGTGGAGGTCAGAGAGGTAGAGGTGGTGGAGGAGGTCAGAGAGGTAGAGGTGGTGGTGGAGGTCAGAGAGGTAGAGGTGGTGGAGGAGGTCAGAGAGGTAGAGGTGGTGGTGGAGGTCAGAGAGGTAGATGTGGAGGAGGAGGTAAGAGAGGTAGAGGTGGTGGTGGAGGTCAGAGAGGTAGAGGTGGTGGTGGAGGTCAGAGAGGTAGAGGTGGTGGTGGAGGTCAGAGAGGTAGAGGTGGTGGTGGAGGTCAGAGAGGTAGAGGTGGTGGTGGAGGTCAGAGAGGTAGATGTGGTGGTGGAGGTCAGATAGGTAGATGTGGTTGTGGAGGTCAGAGAGGTAGAGGTGGTGGTGGAGGTCAGAGAGGTAGATGTGGTTGTGGAGGTCAGAGAGGTAGAGGTGGTGGTGGAGGTCAGAGAGGTAGATGTGGAGGAGGTCAGAGAGGTAGAGGTGGAGGAGGAGGTCAGAGAGGTAGAGGTGGAGGAGGAGGTCAGAGAGGTATATGTGGTGATGGAGGTCAGAGAGGTAGAGGTGGTGGAGGAGGTCAGAGAGGTAGAGGTGGTGGAGGAGGAGGTCAGAGAGGTAGATGTGGTGGAGATCAGAGAGGTAGAGGTGGTGGTGGAGGTCAGAGAGGTAGAGGTGGTGGTGGAGGTCAGAGAGGTAGAGGTGGTGGTGGAGGTCAGAGAGGTAGAGGTGGTGGTGGAGGTCAGAGAGGTAGAGGTGGAGGAGGTCAGAGAGGTAGATGTGGTGGTGGAGGAGGTCAGAGAGGTAGAGGTGGTGGAGGAGGTCAGAGAGGTAGATGTGGAGGAGGTCAGAGAGGTAGAGGTGGTGGAGGAGGAGGTCAGAGAGGTAGAGGTGGTGGTGGAGGTCAGAGAGGTAGAGGTGGTGGAGGAGGTTAGAGAGGTAGAGGTGGTGGTGGAGGTCAGAGAGGTAGAGGTGGTGGTGGAGGTCAGATAGGTAGATGTGGAGGAGGTCAGAGAGGTAGAGGTGGTGGAGGTCAGAGAGGTAGATGTGGTGGAGGTCAGAGAGGTAGATGTGGTTGTGGAGGTCAGAGAGGTAGAGGTGGTGGTGGAGGTCAGAGAGGTAGAGGTGGTGGTGGAGGTCAGAGAGGTAGAGGTAGAGGAGGAGGTCAGAGAGGTAGATGTGGTGGTGGAGGTCAGAGAGGTAGAGGTGGTGGTGGAGGTCAGAGAGGTAGAGGTGGAGGAGGAGGTCAGAGAGGTAGAGGTGGTGGAGGTCAGAGAGGTAGAGGTGGTGGAGGAGGTCAGAGAGGTAGATGTGGAGGAGGTCAGAGAGGTAGATGTGGTGGTGGAGGTCAGAGAGGTAGAGGTGGTGGTGGAGGTCAGAGAGGTAGAGGTGGTGGAGGAGGTCAGAGAGGTAGATGTGGAGGAGGAGGTAAGAGAGGTAGAGGTGGTGGAGGTCAGAGAGGTAGAGGTGGTGGTGGAGGTCAGAGAGGTAGATGTGGTTGTGGAGGTCAGAGAGGTAGAGGTGGTGGTGGAGGTCAGAGAGGTAGAGGTGGTGGTGGAGGTCAGAGAGGTAGATGTGGTGGTGGAGGTCAGAGAGGTAGATGTGGAGGAGGAGGTCAGAGAGGTAGATGTGGTGGTGGAGGTCAGAGAGGTAGAGGTGGTGGAGGAGGTCAGAGAGGTAGATGTGGTGGTGGAGGTCAGAGAGGTAGAGGTGGTGGAGGAGGTCAGAGAGGTAGAGGTGGTGGTGGAGGTCAGAGAGGTAGAGGTGGTGGAGGAGGTCAGAGAGGTAGAGGTGGTGGTGGAGGTCAGAGAGGTAGAGGTAGAGGAGGAGGTCAGAGAGGTAGAGGTAGAGGAGGAGGTCAGAGAGGTAGATGTGGTGGTGGAGGTCAGAGAGGTAGAGGTGGTGGTGGAGGTCAGAGAGGTAGAGGTGGAGGAGGAGGTCAGAGAGGTAGAGGTGGTGGTGGAGGTCAGAGAGGTAGAGGTGGTGGAGGAGGTCAGAGAGGTAGATGTGGAGGAGGTCAGAGAGGTAGATGTGGTTGTGGAGGTCAGAGAGGTAGATGTGGAGGAGGTCAGAGAGGTAGATGTGGTTGTGGAGGTCAGAGAGGTAGATGTGGTTGTGGAGGTCAGAGAGGTAGAGGTGGTGGTGGAGGTCAGAGAGGTAGATGTGGAGGAGGAGGTAAGAGAGGTAGAGGTGGTGGAGGTCAGAGAGGTAGAGGTGGTGGTGGAGGTCAGAGAGGTAGATGTGGAGGAGGAGGTAAGAGAGGTAGAGGTGGTGGAGGTCAGAGAGGTAGAGGTGGTGGTGGAGGTCAGAGAGGTAGATGTGGTTGTGGAGGTCAGAGAGGTAGAGGTGGTGGTGGAGGTCAGAGAGGTAGATGTGGTGGTGGAGGTCAGAGAGGTAGAGGTGGTGGTGGAGGTCAGAGAGGTAGAGGTGGTGGTGGAGGTCAGAGAGGTAGAGGTGGTGGAGGAGGTCAGAGAGGTAGAGGTGGTGGAGGAGGTCAGAGAGGTAGAGGTGGAGGAGGTCAGAGAGGTAGATGTGGTGGTGGAGGAGGTCAGAGAGGTAGAGGTGGTGGAGGAGGTCAGAGAGGTAGATGTGGAGGAGGAGGAGGTCAGAGAGGTAGAGGTGGTGGTGGAGGTCAGAGAGGTAGAGGTGGTGGAGGTCAGAGAGGTAGATGTGGTTGTGGAGGTCAGAGAGGTAGAGGTGGTGGTGGAGGTCAGAGAGGTAGAGGTGGTGGTGGAGGTCAGAGGGGTAGAGGTGGTGGAGGAGGTCAGAGAGGTAGAGGTGGTGGTGGAGGTCAGAGAGGTAGAGGTGGTGGTGGAGGTCAGATAGGTAGATGTGGAGGAGGTCAGAGAGGTAGAGGTGGAGGAGGAGGTCAGAGAGGTAGAGGTGGTGGTGGAGGTCAGAGAGGTAGATGTGGTGGTGGAGGTCAGATAGGTAGATGTGGTTGTGGAGGTCAGAGAGGTAGAGGTGGTGGTGGAGATCAGAGAGGTAGAGGTGGAGGAGGAGGTCAGAGAGGTAGAGGTGATGGAGGAGGATGTCAGAGAGGTAGATGTGGTTGTGGAGGTCAGAGAGGTAGAGGTGGAGGAGGAGGTCAGAGAGGTAGAGGTGGTGGAGGAGGAGGTCAGAGAGGTAGATGTGGAGGAGGAGGTCAGAGAGGTAGATGTGGTGGAGATCAGAGAGGTAGAGGTGGTGGTGGAGGTCAGAGAGGTAGAGGTGGTGGAGGTCAGAGAGGTAGAGGTGGTGGTGGAGGTCAGAGAGGTAGATGTGGTTGTGGAGGTCAGAGAGGTAGAGGTGGTGGTGGAGGTCAGAGAGGTAGAGGTGGTGGTGGAGGTCAGAGAGGTAGAGGTGGTGGTGGAGGTCAGAGAGGTAGATGTGGTGGTGGAGGTCAGAGAGGTAGAGGTGGTGGTGGAGGTCAGAGAGGTAGAGGTGGTGGTGGAGGTCAGAGAGGTAGAGGTGGTGGAGGAGGTCAGAGAGGTAGAGGTGGTGGTGGAGGTCAGAGAGGTAGAGGTGGTGGTGGAGGTCAGAGAGGTAGAGGTGGTGGTGGAGGTCAGAGAGGTAGAGGTAGAGGAGGAGGTCAGAGAGGTAGATGTGGTGGTGGAGGTCAGAGAGGTAGAGGTGGTGGTGGAGGTCAGAGAGGTAGAGGTGGAGGAGGAGGTCAGAGAGGTAGAGGTGGTGGTGGAGGTCAGAGAGGTAGAGGTGGAGGAGGAGGTCAGAGAGGTAGAGGTGGTGGTGGAGGTCAGAGAGGTAGAGGTGGTGGAGGAGGTCAGAGAGGTAGATGTGGAGGAGGTCAGAGAGGTAGAGGTGGTGGAGGTCAGAGAGGTAGATGTGGTTGTGGAGGTCAGAGAGGTAGAGGTGGTGGTGGAGGTCAGAGAGGTAGAGGTGGTGGAGGAGGTCAGAGAGGTAGAGGTGGTGGAGGAGGTCAGAGAGGTAGATGTGGAGGAGGAGGTTAGAGAGGTAGAGGTGGTGGAGGTCAGAGAGGTAGAGGTGGTGGTGGAGGTCAGAGAGGTAGATGTGGTTGTGGAGGTCAGAGAGGTAGAGGTGGTGGTGGAGGTCAGAGAGGTAGATGTGGTTGTGGAGGTCAGAGAGGTAGATGTGGTGGTGGAGGTCAGAGAGGTAGATGTGGTTGTGGAGGTCAGAGAGGTAGAGGTGGTGGAGGAGGTCAGAGAGGTAGAGGTGGTGGTGGAGGTCAGAGAGGTAGAGGTGGTGGTGGAGGTCAGAGAGGTAGAGGTAGAGGAGGAGGTCAGAGAGGTAGATGTGGTGGTGGAGGTCAGAGAGGTAGAGGTGGTGGTGGAGGTCAGAGAGGTAGAGGTGGAGGAGGAGGTCAGAGAGGTAGAGGTGGTGGAGGAGGTCAGAGAGGTAGAGGTGGTGGTGGAGGTCAGAGAGGTAGAGGTGGTGGTGGAGGTCAGAGAGGTAGAGGTGGTGGTGGAGGTCAGAGAGGTAGAGGTGGTGGTGGAGGTCAGAGAGGTAGATGTGGTGGTGGAGGTCAGATAGGTAGATGTGGTTGTGGAGGTCAGAGAGGTAGAGGTGGTGGTGGAGGTCAGAGATGTAGATGTGGTTGTGGAGGTCAGAGAGGTAGAGGTGGTGGTGGAGGTCAGAGAGGTAGATGTGGAGGAGGTCAGAGAGGTAGAGGTGGAGGAGGAGGTCAGAGAGGTAGAGGTGGAGGAGGAGGTCAGAGAGGTATATGTGGTGATGGAGGTCAGAGAGGTAGAGGTGGTGGAGGAGGTCAGAGAGGTAGAGGTGGTGGAGGAGGAGGTCAGAGAGGTAGATGTGGTGGAGATCAGAGAGGTAGAGGTGGTGGTGGAGGTCAGAGAGGTAGAGGTGGTGGTGGAGGTCAGAGAGGTAGAGGTGGTGGTGGAGGTCAGAGAGGTAGAGGTGGTGGTGGAGGTCAGAGAGGTAGAGGTGGAGGAGGTCAGAGAGGTAGATGTGGTGGTGGAGGAGGTCAGAGAGGTAGAGGTGGTGGAGGAGGTCAGAGAGGTAGATGTGGAGGAGGTCAGAGAGGTAGAGGTGGTGGAGGAGGAGGTCAGAGAGGTAGAGGTGGTGGTGGAGGTCAGAGAGGTAGAGGTGGTGGAGGAGGTTAGAGAGGTAGAGGTGGTGGAGGAGGTCAGAGAGGTAGAGGTGGTGGAGGAGGTCAGAGAGGTAGATGTGGTGGTGGAGGTCAGAGAGGTAGAGGTGGTGGTGGAGGTCAGAGAGGTAGAGGTGGTGGAGGTCAGAGAGGTAGAGGTGGTGGTGGAGGTCAGAGAGGTAGAGGTGGTGGTGGAGGTCAGATAGGTAGATGTGGAGGAGGTCAGAGAGGTAGAGGTGGTGGAGGTCAGAGAGGTAGATGTGGTTGTGGAGGTCAGAGAGGTAGAGGTGGTGGTGGAGGTCAGAGAGGTAGAGGTGGTGGTGGAGGTCAGAGAGGTAGATGTGGAGGAGGAGGTCAGAGAGGTAGAGGTGGAGGAGGAGGTCAGAGAGGTAGATGTGGTGGTGGAGGTCAGAGAGGTAGAGGTGGTGGTGGAGGTCAGAGAGGTAGAGGTGGTGGAGGAGGTCAGAGAGGTAGAGGTGGTGGTGGAGGTCAGAGAGGTAGAGGTAGAGGAGGAGGTCAGAGAGGTAGATGTGGTGGTGGAGGTCAGAGAGGTAGAGGTGGTGGTGGAGGTCAGAGAGGTAGAGGTGGAGGAGGAGGTCAGAGAGGTAGAGGTGGTGGTGGAGGTCAGAGAGGTAGAGGTGGTGGAGGAGGTCAGAGAGGTAGAGGTGGTGGTGGAGGTCAGAGAGGTAGAGGTGGTGGTGGAGGTCAGAGAGGTAGAGGTGGTGGTGGAGGTAAGAGAGGTAGAGGTGGTGGAGGTCAGAGAGGTAGAGGTGGTGGTGGAGGTCAGAGAGGTAGAGGTGGTGGTGGAGGTCAGAGAGGTAGATGTGGTGGTGGAGGTCAGAGAGGTAGATGTGGAGGATGTCAGAGAGGTAGATGTGGTGGTGGAGGTCAGAGAGGTAGATGTGGTGGTGGAGGTCAGAGAGGTAGATGTGGTGGTGGAGGTCAGAGAGGTAGAGGTGGTGGAGGAGGTCAGAGAGGTAGAGGTGGTGGTGGAGGTCAGAGAGGTAGAGGTGGTGGAGGAGGTCAGAGAGGTAGAGGTGGTGGTGGAGGTCAGAGAGGTAGAGGTGGTGGTGGAGGTCAGAGAGGTAGAGGTAGAGGAGGAGGTCAGAGAGGTAGAGGTAGAGGAGGAGGTCAGAGAGGTAGATGTGGTGGTGGAGGTCAGAGAGGTAGAGGTGGTGGTGGAGGTCAGAGAGGTAGAGGTGGAGGAGGAGGTCAGAGAGGTAGAGGTGGTGGTGGAGGTCAGAGAGGTAGAGGTGGTGGAGGAGGTCAGAGAGGTAGATGTGGAGGAGGTCAGAGAGGTAGAGGTGGTGGTGGAGGTCAGAGAGGTAGAGGTGGTGGAGGTCAGAGAGGTAGAGGTGGTGGTGGAGGTCAGAGAGGTAGATGTGGTTGTGGAGGTCAGAGAGGTAGAGGTGGTGGTGGAGGTCAGAGAGGTAGAGGTGGTGGTGGAGGTCAGAGAGGTAGATGTGGTTGTGGAGGTCAGAGAGGTAGAGGTGGTGGTGGAGGTCAGAGAGGTAGAGGTGGTGGTGGAGGTCAGAGAGGTAGAGGTGGTGGTGGAGGTCAGAGAGGTAGAGGTGGTGGTGGAGGTCAGAGAGGTAGATGTGGAGGATGTCAGAGAGGTAGAGGTGGTGGTGGAGGTCAGAGAGGTAGAGGTAGAGGAGGAGGTCAGAGAGGTAGATGTGGTGGTGGAGGTCAGAGAGGTAGAGGTGGTGGTGGAGGTCAGAGAGGTAGAGGTGGAGGAGGAGGTCAGAGAGGTAGAGGTGGTGGTGGAGGTCAGAGAGGTAGAGGTGGTGGAGGAGGTCAGAGAGGTAGATGTGGAGGAGGTCAGAGAGGTAGAGGTGGTGGTGGAGGTCAGAGAGGTAGATGTGGTTGTGGAGGTCAGAGAGGTAGAGGTGGTGGTGGAGGTCAGAGAGGTAGAGGTGGTGGAGGAGGTCAGAGAGGTAGATGTGGAGGAGGAGGTAAGAGAGGTAGAGGTGGTGGAGGTCAGAGAGGTAGAGGTGGTGGTGGAGGTCAGAGAGGTAGAGGTGGTGGTGGAGGTCAGAGAGGTAGATGTGGTGGTGGAGGTCAGATAGGTAGATGTGGTTGTGGAGGTCAGAGAGGTAGAGGTGGTGGTGGAGGTCAGAGAGGTAGATGTGGTTGTGGAGGTCAGAGAGGTAGAGGTGGAGGAGGAGGTCAGAGAGGTAGAGGTGGAGGAGGAGGTCAGAGAGGTAGAGGTGGTGGAGGAGGAGGTCAGAGAGGTAGATGTGGAGGAGGAGGTCAGAGAGGTAGATGTGGTGGAGATCAGAGAGGTAGAGGTGGTGGTGGAGGTCAGAGAGGTAGAGGTGGTGGTGGAGGTCAGAGAGGTAGAGGTGGTGGTGGAGGTCAGAGAGGTAGAGGTGGTGGTGGAGGTCAGAGAGGTAGAGGTGGAGGAGGAGGTCAGAGAGGTAGAGGTGGTGGTGGAGGTCAGAGAGGTAGAGGTGGAGGAGGTCAGAGAGGTAGATGTGGTGGTGGAGGAGGTCAGAGAGGTAGAGGTGGTGGAGGAGGTCAGAGAGGTAGATGTGGAGGAGGTCAGAGAGGTAGAGGTGGTGGAGGAGGAGGTCAGAGAGGTAGAGGTGGTGGTGGAGGTCAGAGAGGTAGAGGTGGTGGAGGAGGTTAGAGAGGTAGAGGTGGTGGAGGAGGTCAGAGAGGTAGAGGTGGTGGAGGAGGTCAGAGAGGTAGATGTGGTGGTGGAGGTCAGAGAGGTAGAGGTGGTGGTGGAGGTCAGAGAGGTAGAGGTGGTGGAGGTCAGAGAGGTAGAGGTGGTGGTGGAGGTCAGAGAGGTAGAGGTGGTGGTGGAGGTCAGATAGGTAGATGTGGTGGAGGTCAGAGAGGTAGAGGTGGTGGAGGTCAGAGAGGTAGATGTGGTTGTGGAGGTCAGAGAGGTAGAGGTGGTGGTGGAGGTCAGAGAGGTAGAGGTGGTGGTGGAGGTCAGAGAGGTAGAGGTGGTGGAGGAGGTCAGAGAGGTAGAGGTGGTGGTGGAGGTCAGAGAGGTAGAGGTGGTGGTGGAGGTCAGAGAGGTAGAGGTGGTGGTGGAGGTCAGAGAGGTAGAGGTGGAGGAGGAGGTCAGAGAGGTAGAGGTGGTGGTGGAGGTCAGAGAGGTAGAGGTGGTGGAGGAGGTCAGAGAGGTAGATGTGGAGGAGGTCAGAGAGGTAGAGGTGGTGGTGGAGGTCAGAGAGGTAGATGTGGTTGTGGAGGTCAGAGAGGTAGAGGTGGTGGTGGAGGTCAGAGAGGTAGAGGTGGTGGTGGAGGTCAGAGAGGTAGAGGTGGTGGAGGAGGTCAGAGAGGTAGATGTGGAGGAGGAGGTAAGAGAGGTAGAGGTGGTGGAGGTCAGAGAGGTAGATGTGGAGGATGTCAGAGAGGTAGATGTGGTGGTGGAGGTCAGAGAGGTAGATGTGGTGGTGGAGGTCAGAGAGGTAGAGGTGGTGGTGGAGGTCAGAGAGGTAGATGTGGTGGTGGAGGTCAGAGAGGTAGAGGTGGTGGAGGAGGTCAGAGAGGTAGAGGTGGTGGTGGAGGTCAGAGAGGTAGAGGTGGTGGTGGAGGTCAGAGAGGTAGATGTGGTGGTGGAGGTCAGAGAGGTAGAGGTGGTGGAGGAGGTCAGAGAGGTAGAGGTGGTGGTGGAGGTCAGAGAGGTAGATGTGGTGGTGGAGGTCAGAGAGGTAGAGGTGGTGGTGGAGGTCAGAGAGGTAGATGTGGTGGTGGAGGTCAGAGAGGTAGAGGTGGTGGAGGAGGTCAGAGAGGTAGAGGTGGTGGTGGAGGTCAGAGAGGTAGAGGTGGTGGAGGAGGTCAGAGAGGTAGAGGTGGTGGTGGAGGTCAGAGAGGTAGAGGTGGTGGTGGAGGTCAGAGAGGTAGAGGTGGTGGTGGAGGTCAGAGAGGTAGAGGTAGAGGAGGAGGTCAGAGAGGTAGATGTGGTGGTGGAGGTCAGAGAGGTAGAGGTGGTGGTGGAGGTCAGAGAGGTAGAGGTGGAGGAGGAGGTCAGAGAGGTAGAGGTGGTGGTGGAGGTCAGAGAGGTAGATGTGATGGAGGAGGTCAGAGAGGTAGAGGTGGTGGAGGAGGTCAGAGAGGTAGAGGTGGAGGAGGAGGTCAGAGAGGTAGAGGTGGAGGAGGTCAGAGAGGTAGAGGTGGTGGAGGTCAGAGAGGTAGATGTGATGGAGGAGGTCAGAGAGGTAGAGGTGGTGGAGGAGGTCAGAGAGGTAGATGTGGTGGTGGAGGTCAGAGAGGTAGAGGTGGTGGTGGAGGTCAGAGAGGTAGAGGTGGTGGAGGTCAGAGAGGTAGAGGTGGTGGTGGAGGTCAGAGAGGTAGAGGTGGTGGTGGAGGTCAGATAGGTATATGTGGAGGAGGTCAGAGAGGTAGAGGTGGTGGTGGAGGTCAGAGAGGTAGATGTGGTTGTGGAGGTCAGAGAGGTAGAGGTGGTGGTGGAGGTTAGAGAGGTAGATGTGGTGGAGGAGGTCAGAGAGGTAGATGTGATGGAGGTCAGAGAGGTAGAGGTGGTGGTGGAGGTCAGAGAGGTAGATATGGAGGAGGTCAGAGAGGTAGAGGTGGTGGTGGAGGTCAGAGAGGTAGATGTGGTTGTGGAGGTCAGAGAGGTAGAGGTGGAGGAGGAGGTCAGAGAGGTAGATGTGGTGGTGGAGGTCAGAGAGGTAGAGGTGGAGGAGGAGGTCAGAGAGGTAGAGGTGGTGGTGAAGGTCAGAGAGGTAGAGGTGGTGGAGGAGGTCAGAGAGGTAGATGTGGAGGAGGTCAGAGAGGTAGAGGTGGTGGTGGAGGTCAGAGAGGTAGATGTGGTTGTGGAGGTCAGAGAGGTAGAGGTGGTGGTGGAGGTCAGAGAGGTAGAGGTGGTGGAGGAGGTCAGAGAGGTAGATGTGGTTGTGGAGGTCAGAGAGGTAGAGGTGGTGGTGGATGTCAGAGAGGTAGATGTGGTGGTGGAGGTCAGAGAGGTAGAGGTGGTGGTGGAGGTCAGAGAGGTAGAGGTGGTGGTGGAGGTCAGAGAGGTAGAGGTGGTGGAGGAGGTCAGAGGGGTAGAGGTGGTGGAGGAGGTCAGAGAGGTATATGTGGTGGAGGAGTTCAGAGAGGTAGATGTGGTGGTGGAGGTCAGAGAGGTAGAGGTGGAGGAGGAGGTCAGAGAGGTAGAGGTGGTGGAGGAGGTCAGAGAGGTAGAGGTGGTGGAGGAGGTCAGAGAGGTAGAGGTGGTGGTGGAGGTCAGAGAGGTAGATGTGATGGTGGAGGTCAGAGAGGTAGAGGTGGTGGAGGAGGTCAGAGAGGTAGAGGTGGTGGAGGAGGTCAGAGAGGTAGAGGTGGTGGTGGAGGTCAGAGAGGTAGAGGTGGTGATGGAGGTCAGAGAGGTAGAGGTGATGGAGGAGGTCAGAGAGGTAGAGGTGGTGGAGGAGGTCAGAGAGGTAGATGTGGAGGAGGTCAGAGAGGTAGAGGTGGTGGAGGAGGAGGTCAGAGAGGTAGAGGTGGTGGTGGAGGTCAGAGAGGTAGAGGTGGTGGAGGAGGTCAGAGAGGTAGATGTGGAGGAGGAGGTCAGAGAGGTAGATGTGGTGGAGATCAGAGAGCTAGAGGTGGTGGTGGAGGTCAGAGAGGTAGAGGTGGTGGTGGAGGTCAGAGAGGTAGAGGTGGTGGTGGAGGTCAGAGAGGTAGAGGTGGTGGTGGAGGTCAGAGAGGTAGAGGTGGAGGAGGAGGTCAGAGAGGTAGATGTGGAGGAGGTCAGAGAGGTAGAGGTGGTGGAGGAGGAGGTCAGAGAGGTAGAGGTGGTGGAGGAGGTCAGAGAGGTAGAGGTGGTGGAGGAGGAGGTCAGAGAGGTAGAGTTGGTGGTGGAGGTCAGAGAGGTAGAGGTGGTGGAGGAGGAGGTCAGAGAGGTAGAGGTGGTGGTGGAGGTCAGAGAGGTAGAGGTGGTGGAGGAGGTCAGAGAGGTAGAGGTGGTGGAGGAGGTCAGAGAGGTAGAGGTGGTGGAGGAGGTCAGAGAGGTAGATGTGGTGGTGGAGGTCAGAGAGGTAGAGGTGGTGGTGGAGGTCAGAGAGGTAGAGGTGGTGGAGGTCAGAGAGGTAGAGGTGGTGGTGGAGGTCAGAGAGGTAGAGGTGGTGGTGGAGGTCAGATAGGTAGATGTGGAGGAGGTCAGAGAGGTAGAGGTGGTGGAGGTCAGAGAGGTAGAGGTGGTGGAGGAGGAGAGGTAGATGTGGTTGTGGAGGTCAGAGAGGTAGATGTGGTTGTGGAGGTCAGAGAGGTAGAGGTGGTGGTGGAGGTCAGAGAGGTAGATGTGGTGGTGGAGGTCAGAGAGGTAGATGTGGTGGTGGAGGTCAGAGAGGTAGAGGTGGTGGTGGAGGTCAGAGAGGTAGAGGTGGTGGAGGAGGTCAGAGAGGTAGAGGTGGTGGTGGAGGTCAGAGAGGTAGAGGTGGTGGTGGAGGTCAGATAGGTAGATGTGGAGGAGGTCAGAGAGGTAGAGGTGGAGGAGGAGGTCAGAGAGGTAGAGGTGGTGGTGGAGGTCAGAGAGGTAGATGTGGTGGTGGAGGTCAGATAGGTAGATGTGGTTGTGGAGGTCAGAGAGGTAGAGGTGGTGGTGGAGGTCAGAGAGGTAGATGTGGTTGTGGAGGTCAGAGAGGTAGAGGTGGAGGAGGAGGTCAGAGAGGTATATGTGGTGATGGAGGTCAGAGAGGTAGAGGTGGTGGAGGAGGTCAGAGAGGTAGAGGTGGTGGAGGAGGAGGTCAGAGAGGTAGATGTGGAGGAGGAGGTCAGAGAGGTAGATGTGGTGGAGATCAGAGAGGTAGAGGTGGTGGTGGAGGTCAGAGAGGTAGAGGTGGTGGTGGAGGTCAGAGAGGTGGTGGTGGAGGTCAGAGAGGTAGAGGTGGTGGTGGAGGTCAGAGAGGTAGAGGTGGAGGAGGAGGTCAGAGAGGTAGAGGTGGTGGTGGAGGTCAGAGAGGTAGATGTGGTGGTGGAGGAGGTCAGAGAGGTAGAGGTGGTGGAGGAGGTCAGAGAGGTAGATGTGGAGGAGGTCAGAGAGGTAGAGGTGGTGGAGGAGGAGGTCAGAGAGGTAGAGGTGGTGGTGGAGGTCAGAGAGGTAGAGGTGGTGGAGGAGGTCAGAGAGGTAGATGTGGTGGTGGAGGTCAGAGAGGTAGAGGTGGTGGTGGAGGTCAGAGAGGTAGAGGTGGTGGAGGTCAGAGAGGTAGAGGTGGTGGTGGAGGTCAGAGAGGTAGAGGTGGTGGTGGAGGTCAGATAGGTAGATGTGGAGGAGGTCAGAGAGGTAGAGGTGGAGGAGGAGGTCAGAGAGGTAGAGGTGGAGGAGGAGGTCAGAGAGGTAGAGGTGGAGGTGGAGGTCAGAGAGGTAGAGGTGGTGGTGGAGGTCAGAGAGGTAGAGGTGGTGGAGGTCAGATAGGTAGATGTGGTTGTGGAGGTCAGAGAGGTAGAGGTGGTGGTGGAGGTCAGAGAGGTAGAGGTGGTGGTGGAGGTCAGAGAGGTAGAGGTGGTGGAGGAGGTCAGAGAGGTAGAGGTGGTGGTGGAGGTCAGAGAGGTAGAGGTGGTGGTGGAGGTCAGAGAGGTAGAGGTGGTGGTGGAGGTCAGAGAGGTAGAGGTGGAGGAGGAGGTCAGAGAGGTAGAGGTGGTGGAGGAGGTCAGAGAGGTAGAGGTGGTGGTGGATGTCAGAGAGGTAGATGTGGTTGTGGAGGTCAGAGAGGTAGAGGTGGTGGTGGAGGTCAGAGAGGTAGAGGTGGTGGAGGAGGTCAGAGAGGTAGATGTGGAGGAGGAGGTAAGAGAGGTAGAGGTGGTGGAGGTCAGAGAGGTAGAGGTGGTGGTGGAGGTCAGAGAGGTAGATGTGGTTGTGGAGGTCAGAGAGGTAGAGGTGGTGGTGGAGGTCAGAGAGGTAGAGGTGGTGGTGGAGGTCAGAGAGGTAGAGGTGGTGGTGGAGGTCAGAGAGGTAGATGTGGAGGATGTCAGAGAGGTAGATGTGGTGGTGGAGGTCAGAGAGGTAGATGTGGTGGTGGAGGTCAGAGAGGTAGATGTGGTGGTGGAGGTCAGAGAGGTAGAGGTGGTGGAGGAGGTCAGAGAGGTAGAGGTGGTGGTGGAGGTCAGAGAGGTAGAGGTGGTGGTGGAGGTCAGAGAGGTAGAGGTGGAGGAGGTCAGAGAGGTAGATGTGGTGGTGGAGGAGGTCAGAGAGGTAGAGGTGGTGGAGGAGGTCAGAGAGGTAGAGGTGGTGGAGGAGGTCAGAGAGGTAGATGTGGTGGTGGAGGTCAGAGAGGTAGAGGTGGTGGTGGAGGTCAGAGAGGTAGAGGTGGTGGAGGTCAGAGAGGTAGAGGTGGTGGTGGAGGTCAGAGAGGTAGAGGTGGTGGTGGAGGTCAGATAGGTAGATGTGGAGGAGGTCAGAGAGGTAGAGGTGGTGGAGGTCAGAGAGGTAGAGGTGGTGGAAAAGGAGAGGTAGATGTGGTTGTGGAGGTCAGAGAGGTAGATGTGGTTGTGGAGGTCAGAGAGGTAGAGGTGGTGGTGGAGGTCAGAGAGGTAGATGTGGTGGTGGAGGTCAGAGAGGTAGATGTGGTGGTGGAGGTCAGAGAGGTAGATGTGGTTGTGGAGGTCAGAGAGGTAGAGGTGGTGGTGGAGGTCAGAGAGGTAGAGGTGGTGGTGGAGGTCAGAGAGGTAGAGGTGGTGGAGGAGGTCAGAGAGGTAGAGGTGGTGGTGGAGGTCAGAGAGGTAGAGGTGGTGGTGGAGGTCAGAGAGGTAGAGGTGGAGGAGGTCAGAGAGGTAGAGGTGGAGGAGGAGGTCAGAGAGGTAGAGGTGGTGGTGGAGGTCAGAGAGGTAGATGTGGTGGTGGAGGTCAGATAGGTAGATGTGGTTGTGGAGGTCAGAGAGGTAGAGGTGGAGGAGGAGGTCAGAGAGGTAGATGTGGTTGTGGAGGTCAGAGAGGTAGAGGTGGAGGAGGAGGTCAGAGAGGTAGAGGTGGAGGAGGAGGTCAGAGAGGTAGAGGTGGTGGTGGAGGTCAGAGAGGTAGAGGTGGTGGTGGAGGTCAGAGAGGTAGAGGTGGTGGTGGAGGTCAGAGAGGTAGATGTGGAGGATGTCAGAGAGGTAGATGTGGTGGTGGAGGTCAGAGAGGTAGATGTGGTGATGGAGGTCAGAGAGGTAGATGTGGTGGTGGAGGTCAGAGAGGTAGAGGTGGTGGAGGAGGTCAGAGAGGTAGAGGTGGTGGTGGAGGTCAGAGAGGTAGAGGTGGTGGTGGAGGTCAGAGAGGTAGAGGTGGAGGAGGTCAGAGAGGTAGATGTGGTGGTGGAGGAGGTCAGAGAGGTAGAGGTGGTGGAGGAGGTCAGAGAGGTAGAGGTGGTGGAGGAGGTCAGAGAGGTAGATGTGGTGGTGGAGGTCAGAGAGGTAGAGGTGGTGGTGGAGGTCAGAGAGGTAGAGGTGGTGGAGGTCAGAGAGGTAGAGGTGGTGGTGGAGGTCAGAGAGGTAGAGGTGGTGGTGGAGGTCAGATAGGTAGATGTGGAGGAGGTCAGAGAGGTAGAGGTGGTGGAGGTCAGAGAGGTAGAGGTGGTGGAGGAGGAGAGGTAGATGTGGTTGTGGAGGTCAGAGAGGTAGATGTGGTTGTGGAGGTCAGAGAGGTAGAGGTGGTGGTGGAGGTCAGAGAGGTAGATGTGGTGGTGGAGGTCAGAGAGGTAGATGTGGTGGTGGAGGTCAGAGAGGTAGATGTGGTTGTGGAGGTCAGAGAGGTAGAGGTGGTGGTGGAGGTCAGAGAGGTAGAGGTGGTGGTGGAGGTCAGAGAGGTAGAGGTGGTGGAGGAGGTCAGAGAGGTAGAGGTGGTGGTGGAGGTCAGAGAGGTAGAGGTGGTGGTGGAGGTCAGAGAGGTAGAGGTGGAGGAGGTCAGAGAGGTAGAGGTGGAGGAGGAGGTCAGAGAGGTAGAGGTGGTGGTGGAGGTCAGAGAGGTAGATGTGGTGGTGGAGGTCAGATAGGTAGATGTGGTTGTGGAGGTCAGAGAGGTAGAGGTGGTGGTGGAGGTCAGAGAGGTAGATGTGGTTGTGGAGGTCAGAGAGGTAGAGGTGGAGGAGGAGGTCAGAGAGGTATATGTGGTGATGGAGGTCAGAGAGGTAGAGGTGGTGGAGGAGGAGGTCAGAGAGGTAGATGTGGAGGAGGAGGTCAGAGAGGTAGATGTGGTGGAGATCAGAGAGGTAGAGGTGGTGGTGGAGGTCAGAGAGGTAGAGGTGGTGGTGGAGGTCAGAGAGGTGGTGGTGGAGGTCAGAGAGGTAGAGGTGGTGGTGGAGGTCAGAGAGGTAGAGGTGGAGGAGGAGGTCAGAGAGGTAGAGGTGGTGGTGGAGGTCAGAGAGGTAGAGGTGGAGGAGGTCAGAGAGGTAGATGTGGTGGTGGAGGAGGTCAGAGAGGTAGATGTGGTGGAGGAGGTCAGAGAGGTAGATGTGGAGGAGGTCAGAGAGGTAGAGGTGGTGGAGGAGGAGGTCAGAGAGGTAGAGGTGGTGGTGGAGGTCAGAGAGGTAGAGGTGGTGGAGGAGGTCAGAGAGGTAGAGGTGGTGGAGGAGGTCAGAGAGGTAGATGTGGTGGTGGAGGTCAGAGAGGTAGAGGTGGTGGTGGAGGTCAGAGAGGTAGAGGTGGTGGAGGTCAGAGAGGTAGAGGTGGTGGTGGAGGTCAGAGAGGTAGAGGTGGTGGTGGAGGTCAGATAGGTAGATGTGGAGGAGGTCAGAGAGGTAGAGGTGGTGGAGGTCAGAGAGGTAGAGGTGGTGGAGGTCAGAGAGGTAGATGTGGTTGTGGAGGTCAGAGAGGTAGAGGTGGTGGTGGAGGTCAGAGAGGTAGAGGTGGTGGTGGAGGTCAGAGAGGTAGAGGTGGTGGAGGAGGTCAGAGAGGTAGAGGTGGTGGTGGAGGTCAGAGAGGTAGAGGTGGTGGTGGAGGTCAGAGAGGTAGAGGTGGTGGTGGAGGTCAGAGAGGTAGAGGTGGAGGAGGAGGTCAGAGAGGTAGAGGTGGTGGTGGAGGTCAGAGAGGTAGAGGTGGTGGAGGAGGTCAGAGAGGTAGAGGTGGTGGTGGATGTCAGAGAGGTAGATGTGGTTGTGGAGGTCAGAGAGGTAGAGGTGGTGGTGGAGGTCAGAGAGGTAGAGGTGGTGGAGGAGGTCAGAGAGGTAGATGTGGAGGAGGAGGTAAGAGAGGTAGAGGTGGTGGAGGTCAGAGAGGTAGAGGTGGTGGTGGAGGTCAGATAGGTAGATGTGGTTGTGGAGGTCAGAGAGGTAGAGGTGGTGGTGGAGGTCAGAGAGGTAGAGGTGGTGGTGGAGGTCAGAGAGGTAGAGGTGGTGGTGGAGGTCAGAGAGGTAGATGTGGAGGATGTCAGAGAGGTAGATGTGGTGGTGGAGGTCAGAGAGGTAGATGTGGTGGTGGAGGTCAGAGAGGTAGATGTGATGGTGGAGGTCAGAGAGGTAGAGGTGGTGGTGGAGGTCAGAGAGGTAGAGGTGGTGGAGGAGGTCAGAGAGGTAGAGGTGGTGGTGGAGGTCAGAGAGGTAGAGGTGGTGGTGGAGGTCAGAGAGGTAGAGGTGGAGGAGGTCAGAGAGGTAGATGTGGTGGTGGAGGAGGTCAGAGAGGTAGAGGTGGTGGAGGAGGTCAGAGAGGTAGATGTGGAGGAGGTCAGAGAGGTAGAGGTGGTGGAGGAGGAGGTCAGAGAGGTAGAGGTGGTGGTGGAGGTCAGATAGGTAGATGTGGAGGAGGTCAGATAGGTAGAGGTGGTGGAGGTCAGAGAGGTAGATGTGGTTGTGGAGGTCAGAGAGGTAGAGGTGGTGGTGGAGGTCAGAGAGGTAGAGGTGGTGGTGGAGGTCAGAGAGGTAGAGGTGGTGGTGGAGGTCAGAGAGGTAGAGGTGGTGGTGGAGGTCAGATAGGTAGATGTGGAGGAGGTCAGAGAGGTAGAGGTGGAGGAGGAGGTCAGAGAGGTAGAGGTGGTGGTGGAGGTCAGAGAGGTAGATGTGGTGGTGGAGGTCAGATAGGTAGATGTGGTGGTGGAGGTCAGAGAGGTAGAGGTGGTGGTGGAGGTCAGAGAGGTAGAGGTGGTGGTGGAGGTCAGATAGGTAGATGTGGAGGAGGTCAGAGAGGTAGAGGTGGAGGAGGAGGTCAGAGAGGTAGAGGTGGAGGAGGAGGTCAGAGAGGTAGAGGTGGTGGTGGAGGTCAGAGAGGTATATGTGGTGGAGGAGGTCAGAGAGGTATATGTGGTGATGGAGGTCAGAGAGGTAGAGGTGGTGGAGGAGGTCAGAGAGGTAGAGGTGGTGGAGGAGGAGGTCAGAGAGGTAGATGTGGTGGAGATCAGAGAGGTAGAGGTGGTGGTGGAGGTCAGAGAGGTAGAGGTGGTGGTGGAGGTCAGAGAGGTAGAGGTGGTGGTGGAGGTCAGAGAGGTAGAGGTGGTGGTGGAGGTCAGAGAGGTAGAGGTGGAGGAGGAGGTCAGAGAGGTAGAGGTGGTGGAGGAGGTCAGAGAGGTAGATGTGGTTGTGGAGGTCAGAGAGGTAGAGGTGGAGGAGGAGGTCAGAGAGGTAGATGTGGTTGTGGAGGTCAGAGAGGTAGAGGTGGTGGAGGAGGTCAGAGAGGTAGAGGTGGTGGAGGAGGTCAGAGAGGTAGATGTGGTGGTGGAGGTCAGAGAGGTAGAGGTGGTGGTGGAGGTCAGAGAGGTAGAGGTGGTGGAGGTCAGAGAGGTATAGGTGGTGGTGGAGGTCAGAGAGGTAGAGGTGGTGGTGGAGGTCAGATAGGTAGATGTGGAGGAGGAGGTCAGAGAGGTAGAGGTGGTGGAGGTCAGAGAGGTAGAGGTGGTGGAGGTCAGAGAGGTAGATGTGGTTGTGGAGGTCAGAGAGGTAGAGGTGGTGGTGGAGGTCAGAGAGGTAGAGGTGGTGGTGGAGGTCAGAGAGGTAGAGGTGGTGGAGGAGGTCAGAGAGGTAGAGGTGGTGGTGGAGGTCAGAGAGGTAGAGGTGGTGGTGGAGGTCAGAGAGGTAGAGGTGGTGGTGGAGGTCAGAGAGGTAGAGGTGGTGGAGGTCAGAGAGGTAGATGTGGAGGAGGAGGTCAGAGAGGTAGAGGTGGTGGTGGAGGTCAGAGAGGTAGATGTGGTTGTGGAGGTCAGAGAGGTAGAGGTGGTGGTGGAGGTCAGAGAGGTAGAGGTGGATGAGGAGGTCAGAGAGGTAGAGGTGGTGGTGGAGGTCAGAGAGGTAGAGATGGTGGAGGAGGTCAGAGAGGTAGATGTGGAGGAGGTCAGAGAGGTAGAGGTGGTGGTGGAGGTCAGAGAGGTAGATGTGGAGGAGGTCAGAGAGGTAGAGGTGGTGGTGGAGGTCAGAGAGGTAGATGTGGTTGTGGAGGTCAGAGAGGTAGAGGTGGTGGAGGAGGAGGTCAGAGAGGTAGAGGTGGTGGTGGAGGTCAGAGAGGTAGATGTGGAGGAGGAGGTAAGAGAGGTAGAGGTGGTGGAGGTCAGAGAGGTAGAGGTGGTGGTGGAGGTCAGAGAAGTAGATGTGGTTGTGGAGGTCAGAGAGGTAGAGGTGGTGGTGGAGGTCAGAGAGGTAGAGGTGGTGGTGGAGGTCAGAGAGGTAGAGGTGGTGGTGGAGGTCAGAGAGGTAGATGTGGAGGAGGAGGTAAGAGAGGTAGAGGTGGTGGAGGTCAGAGAGGTAGAGGTGGTGGTGGAGGTCAGAGAAGTAGATGTGGTTGTGGAGGTCAGAGAGGTAGAGGTGGTGGTGGAGGTCAGAGAGGTAGAGGTGGTGGTGGAGGTCAGAGAGGTAGAGGTGGTGGTGGAGGTCAGAGAGGTAGAGGTGGTGGAGGAGGTCAGAGAGGTAGAGGTGGAGGAGGAGGTCAGAGAGGTAGAGGTGGTGGTGGAGGTCAGAGAGGTAGAGGTGGAGGAGGAGGTCAGAGAGGTAGAGGTGGTGGTGGAGGTCAGAGAGGTAGAGGTGGTGGAGGAGGTCAGAGAGGTAGATGTGGAGGAGGTCAGAGAGGTAGAGGTGGTGGTGGAGGTCAGAGAGGTAGATGTGGTTGTGGAGGTCAGAGAGGTAGAGGTGGTGGTGGAGGTCAGAGAGGTAGAGGTGGTGGTGGAGGTCAGAGAGGTAGATGTGGTTGTGGAGGTCAGAGAGGTAGAGGTGGTGGTGGAGGTCAGAGAGGTAGATGTGGTTGTGGAGGTCAGAGAGGTAGAGGTGGAGGAGGAGGTCAGAGAGGTAGAGGTGGTGGAGGAGGTCAGAGAGGTAGAGGTGGTGGTGGAGGTCAGAGAGGTAGAGGTGGAGGAGGAGGTCAGAGAGGTAGATGTGGTGGTGGAGGTCAGAGAGGTAGAGGTGGTGGAGGAGGTCAGAGAGGTAGAGGTGGTGGTGGAGGTCAGAGAGGTAGAGGTGGTGGTGGAGGTCAGAGAGGTAGAGGTGGTGGAGGAGGTCAGAGAGGTAGATGTGGAGGAGGAGGTAAGAGAGGTAGAGGTGGTGGAGGTCAGAGAGGTAGAGGTGGTGGTGGAGGTCAGAGAGGTAGATGTGGTTGTGGAGGTCAGAGAGGTAGAGGTGGTGGTGGAGGTCAGAGAGGTAGAGGTGGTGGAGGAGGTCAGAGAGGTAGAGGTGGAGGAGGAGGTCAGAGAGGTAGAGGTGGTGGTGGAGGTCAGAGAGGTAGAGGTGGTGGTGGAGGTCAGAGAGGTAGAGGTGGTGGAGGAGGTCAGAGAGGTAGAGGTGGTGGTGGAGGTCAGAGAGGTAGAGGTGGTGGAGGAGGTCAGAGAGGTAGAGGTGGTGGTGGAGGTCAGAGAGGTAGAGGTAGAGGAGGAGGTCAGAGAGGTAGATGTGGTGGTGGAGGTCAGAGAGGTAGAGGTGGTGGTGGAGGTCAGAGAGGTAGAGGTAGAGGAGGAGGTCAGAGAGGTAGATGTGGTGGTGGAGGTCAGAGAGGTAGATGTGGTGGTGGAGGTCAGAGAGGTAGATGTGGTGGAGGAGGTCAGAGAGGTAGAGGTGGTGGTGGAGGTCAGAGAGGTAGATGTGGTTGTGGAGGTCAGAGAGGTAGAGGTGGTGGTGGAGGTCAGAGAGGTAGAGGTGGTGGAGGAGGTCAGAGAGGTAGATGTGGAGGAGGAGGTAAGAGAGGTAGAGGTGGTGGAGGTCAGAGAGGTAGAGGTGGTGGTGGAGGTCAGAGAGGTAGATGTGGTTGTGGAGGTCAGAGAGGTAGAGGTGGTGGTGGAGGTCAGAGAGGTAGAGGTGGTGGTGGAGGTCAGAGAGGTAGAGGTGGAGGAGGAGGTCAGAGAGGTAGAGGTGGTGGTGGAGGTCAGAGAGGTAGAGGTAGAGGAGGAGGTCAGAGAGGTAGATGTGGTGGTGGAGGTCAGAGAGGTAGAGGTGGTGGTGGAGGTCAGATAGGTAGAGGTGGAGGAGGAGGTCAGAGAGGTAGAGGTGGTGGTGGAGGTCAGAGAGGTAGATGTGGTTGTGGAGGTCAGAGAGGTAGAGGTGGTGGTGGAGGTCAGAGAGGTAGAGGTGGTGGAGGAGGTCAGAGAGGTAGATGTGGAGGAGGAGGTAAGAGAGGTAGAGGTGGTGGAGGTCAGAGAGGTAGAGGTGGTGGAGGTCAGAGAGGTAGATGTGGTTGTGGAGGTCAGAGAGGTAGAGGTGGTGGAGGAGGTCAGAGAGGTAGATGTGGAGGAGGTCAGAGAGGTAGATGTGGTTGTGGAGGTCAGATAGGTAGAGGTGGTGGTGGAGGTCAGAGAGGTAGAGGTGGTGGTGGAGGTCAGAGAGGTAGAGGTGGTGGTGGAGGTCAGAGAGGTAGATGTGGTGGTGGAGGTCAGAGAGGTAGATGTGGTGGTGGAGGTCAGAGAGGTAGAGGTGGTGGAGGAGGTCAGAGAGGTAGAGGTGGTGGTGGAGGTCAGAGAGGTAGATGTGGTGGTGGAGGTCAGAGAGGTAGAGGTGGTGGAGGAGGTCAGAGAGGTAGATGTGATGGTGGAGGTCAGAGAGGTAGAGGTGGTGGTGGAGGTCAGAGAGGTAGAGGTGGTGGAGGTCAGTGAGGTAGAGGTGGTGGTGGAGGTCAGAGAGGTAGAGGTGGAGGAGGTCAGAGAGGTAGAGGTGGTGGAGGTCAGAGAGGTAGAGGTGGTGGAGGTCAGAGAGGTAGATGTGGTTGTGGAGGTCAGATAGGTAGAGGTGGTGGTGGAGGTCAGAGAGGTAGAGGTGGTTGTGGAGGTCAGAGAGGTAGAGGTGGTGGAGGAGGTCAGATAGGTAGAGGTGGTGGAGGTCAGAGAGGTAGAGGTGGTGGAGGTCAGAGAGGTAGATGTGGTGGTGGAGGTCAGAGAGGTAGAGGTGAAGGAGGAGGTCAGAGAGGTAGATGTGGTTGTGGAGGTCAGAGAGGTAGAGGTGGTGGAGGAGGTCAGAGAGGTAGATGTGGTGGAGGAGGTCAGAGAGGTAGAGGTGGTGGAGGAGGTCAGAGAGGTAGAGGTGGTGGTGGAGGTCAGAGAGGTAGAGGTGGTGGTGGAGGTCAGAGAGGTAGATGTGGTTGTGGAGGTCAGAGAGGTAGAGGTGGAGGAGGAGGTCAGAGAGGTAGATGTGGTGGTGGAGGTCAGAGAGGTAGAGGTGAAGGAGGAGGTCAGAGAGGTAGATGTGGTTGTGGAGGTCAGAGAGGTAGAGGTGGTGGTGGAGGTCAGAGAGGTAGAGGTGGTGGTGGAGGTCAGAGAGGTAGAGGTGGTGGTGGAGGTCAGAGAGGTAGATGTGGAGGATGTCAGAGAGGTAGAGGTGGTGGAGGAGGTCAGAGAGGTAGATGTGATGGTGGAGGTCAGAGAGGTAGAGGTGGTGGAGGAGGTCAGAGAGGTAGAGGTGGTGGTGTAGGTCAGAGAGGTAGAGGTGGTGGTGGAGGTCAGAGAGGTAGAGGTGGTGGAGGTCAGAGAGGTAGATGTGGTGATGGAGGTCAGAGAGGTAGAGGTGGTGGAGGAGGTCAGAGAGGTAGATGTGGTGATGGAGGTCAGAGAGGTAGAGGTGGTGGAGGAGGTCAGAGAGGTAGATGTGGTGGTGAAGGTCAGAGAGGTAGAGGTGGTGGAGGAGGTCAGAGAGGTAGAGGTGGTGGTGGAGGTCAGAGAGGTAGATGTGGTGGTGGAGATCAGAGAGGTAGAGGTGGTGGAGGTCAGAGAGGTAGATGTGGTGATGGAGGTCAGAGAGGTAGAGGTGGTGGAGGAGGTCAGAGAGGTAGATGTGGTGGAGGAGGTCAGAGAGGTAGATGTGGTGGAGGAGGTCAGAGAGGTAGATGTGGTGGAGATCAGAGAGGTAGAGGTGGTTGTGGAGGTCAGAGAGGTAGAGGTGGTGGTGGAGGTCAGAGAGGTAGATGTGGTGATGGAGGTCAGAGAGGTAGAGGTGGTGGTGGAGGTCAGAGAGGTAGAGGTGGTGGTGGAGGTCAGAGAGGTAGAGGTGGAGGAGGAGGTCAGAGAGGTAGAGGTGGTGGTGGAGGTCAGAGAGGTAGATGTGGTGATGGAGGTCAGAGAGGTAGAGGTGGTGGTGGAGGTCAGAGAGGTAGAGGTGGTGGTGGAGGTCAGAGAGGTAGAGGTGGAGGAGGAGGTCAGAGAGGTAGAGGTGGTGGTGGAGGTCAGTGAGGTAGAGGTGGTGGTGGAGGTCAGAGAGGTAGAGGTGGTGGAGGAGGTCAGAGAGGTATAGGTGGAGGAGGAGGTCAGAGAGGCAGAGGTGGTGGAGGAGGTCAGAGAGGTAGATGTGGAGGAGGAGGTCAGAGAGGTAGAGGTGATGGAGGAGGTCAGAGAGGTAGAGGTGGTGGATGAGGTCAGAGAGGTAGAGGTGGAGGAGGAGGTCAGAGAGGTAGAAGTGGTGGAGGAGGTCAGAGAGGTAGAGGTGGTGGAGGAGGTCAGAGAGGTAGAGGTGGAGGAGGAGGTCAGAGAGGTAGATGTGAAGGAGGAGGTCAGAGAGGTAGATGTGGTGGTGGAGGTCAGAGAGGTAGATGTAAAGGAGGAGGTCAGAGAGGTAGATGTGGTGGTGGAGGTCAGAGATGTAGAGGTGATGGAGGAGGTCAGAGAGGTAGATGTGGTGGTGGAGGTCAGAGATGTAGAGGTGGTGGAGGAGGTCAGAGAGGTAGAGGAGGAGGTCAGAGAGGTAGAGGTGATGGAGGAGGAGGTCAGAGAGGTAGAGGTGGTGGAGGAGGTCAGAGAGGTAGAGGTGGAGGAGGAGGTCAGAGAGGTAGATGTGGTGGAGGAGGTCAGAGAGGTAGAGGTGGTGGAGGAGGTCAGAGAGGTAGATGTGGTGGTGGAGGTCAGAGAGGTAGAGGTGGTGGAGGAGGTCAGAGAGGTAGAGGTGGTGGAGGTCAGAGAGGTAGAGGTGGTGGAGGTCAGAGAGGTAGATGTGGTTGTGGAGGTCAGAGAGGTAGATGTGGTTGTGGAGGTCAGAGAGGTAGATGTGGTTGTGGAGGTCAGAGAGGTAGATGTGGTTGTGGAGGTCAGAGAGGTAGAGGTGGTGGTGGAGGTCAGAGAGGTAGATGTGGTGGAGGAGGAGGTCAGAGAGGTAGAGGTGGTGGAGGAGGAGGTCAGAGAGGTAGAGGTGGTGGAGGAGGTCAGAGAGGTAGAGGTGGTGGAGGAGGTCAGAGAGGTAGATGTGGTGGTGGAGGTCAGATAGGTAGAGGTGGTGGTGGAGGTCAGAGAGGTAGAAGGTCAGAGAGGTAGATGTGGTTGTGGAGGTCAGAGAGGTAGAGGTGGAGGAGGAGGTCAGAGAGGTAGATGTGGTGGTGGAGGTCAGAGAGGTAGAGGTGGAGGAGGAGGTCAGAGAGGTAGATGTGGTGGTGGAGGTCAGAGAGGTAGAGGTGGAGGAGGAGGTCAGAGAGGTAGAGGTGGTGGTGGAGGTCAGAGAGGTAGAGGTGGTGGAGGAGGTCAGAGAGGTAGATGTGGAGGAGGTCAGAGAGGTAGATGTGGTTGTGGAGGTCAGAGAGGTAGAGGTGGTGGTGGAGGTCAGAGAGATAGAGGTGGTGGAGGAGGTCAGATAGGTAGAGGTGGTGGTGGAGGTCAGAGAGGTAGAGGTGGTGGTGGAGGTCAGAGAGGTAGAGGTGGTGGTGGAGGTCAGAGAGGTAGATGTGGAGGATGTCAGAGAGGTAGATGTGGAGGAGGAGGTCAGAGAGGTAGAGGTGGTGGTGGAGGTCAGAGAGGTAGATGTGGTGGTGGAGGTCAGAGAGGTAGAGGTGGTGGTGGAGGTCAGAGAGGTAGAGGTGGTGGTGGAGGTCAGAGAGGTAGAGGTGGTGGAGGAGGTCAGAGAGGTAGAGGTGGTGGTGGAGGTCAGAGAGGTAGAGGTGGTGGAGGTCAGAGAGGTAGAGGTGGTGGTGGAGGTCAGAGAGGTAGAGGTGGTGGAGGAGGTCAGAGAGGTAGAGGTGGTGGTGGAGGTCAGAGAGGTAGAGGTGGTGGTGGAGGTCAGAGAGGTAGAGGTGGTGGAGGAGTAGGTCAGAGAGGTAGATGTGGTGGTGGAGGTCAGAGAGGTAGAGGTGGTGGTGGAGGTCAGAGAGGTAGAGGTGATGGAGGAGGTCAGAGAGGTAGATGTGATGGTGGAGGTCAGAGAGGTAGAGGTGGTGGTGGAGGTCAGAGAGGTAGAGGTGATGGAGGAGGTCAGAGAGGTAGAGGTGGTGGTGGAGGTCAGAGAGGTAGAGGTGGTGGTGTAGGTCAGTGAGGTAGAGGTGGTGGTGGAGGTCAGAGAGGTAGAGGTGGAGGAGGTCAGAGAGGTAGAGGTGGTGGAGGTCAGAGAGGTAGAGGTGGTGGAGGTCAGAGAGGTAGATGTGGTTGTGGAGGTCAGAGAGGTAGAGGTGGTGGTGGAGGTCAGAGAGGTAGAGGTGGTGGAGGAGGTCAGAGAGGTAGAGGTGGTGGAGGTCAGAGAGGTAGATGTGGTGGTGGAGGTCAGAGAGGTAGAGGTGGTGGTGGAGGTCAGAGAGGTAGATGTGGTTGTGGAGGTCAGAGAGGTAGAGGTGGAGGAGGAGGTCAGAGAGGTAGAGGTGGTGGTGGAGGTCAGAGAGGTAGAGGTGGTGGAGGAGGTCAGATAGGTAGATGTGGTGGTGGAGGTCAGAGAGGTAGAGGTGGAGGAGGAGGTCAGAGAGGTAGAGGTGGTGGTGGAGGTCAGAGAGGTAGAGGTGGTGGTGGAGGTCAGAGAGGTAGAGGTGGTGGAGGAGGTCAGAGAGGTAGATGTGGAGGAGGAGGTCAGAGAGGTAGAGGTGGTGGAGGAGGTCAGAGAGGTAGATGTGGAGGAGGAGGTCAGAGAGGTAGAGGTGGTGGTGGAGGTCAGAGAGGTAGATGTGGTGGTGGAGGTCAGAGAGGTAGAGGTGGTGGAGGAGGTCAGAGAGGTAGAGGTGGTGGAGGAGGTCAGAGAGGTAGAGGTGGTGGAGGAGGTCAGAGAGGTAGAGGTGGTGGAGGAGGTCAGAGAGGTAGAGGTGGTGGTGGAGGTCAGAGAGGTAGAGGTGGTGGTGGATGTCAGAGAGGTAGAGGTGGAGGAGGAGGTCAGAGAGGTAGAGGTGATGGAGGAGGTCAGAGAGGTAGATGTGGAGGAGGAGGTCAGAGAGGTAGAGGTGGTGGTGGAGGTCAGAGAGGTAGAGGTGATGGAGGAGGTCAGAGAGGTAGATGTGGTGGAGGAGGAGGAGAGGTAGAGGTGGTGGAGGAGGTCAGAGAGGTAGATGTGGAGGAGGAGGTCAGAGAGGTATAGGTGGAGGAGGAGGTCAGAGAGGCAGAGGTGGTGGAGGAGGTCAGAGAGGTAGAGGTGGTGGTGGAGGTCAGAGAGGTAGATGTGGAGGAGGAGGTCAGAGAGGTAGATGTGGAGGAGGAGGTCAGAGAGGTAGATGTGGAGGAGGAGGTCAGAGAGGTAGAGGTGGAGGAGGTCAGAGAGGTAGAGGTGGAGGAGGAGGTCAGAGAGGTAGATGTGAAGGAGGAGGTCAGAGAGGTAGATGTGGTGGTGGAGGTCAGAGATGTAGATGTAAAGGAGGAGGTCAGAGAGGTAGAGGTGATGGAGGAGGTCAGAGAGGTAGAGGTGGTGGAGGAGGTCAGAGAGGTAGAGGTGGAGGTCAGAGAGGTAGAGGTGAAGGAGGAGGTCAGAGAGGTAGAGGTGATGGAGGAGGTCAGAGAGGTAGAGGTGGAGGAGGAGGTCAGAGAGGTAGATGTGGTGGAGGAGGTCAGAGAGGTAGAGGTGGTGGAGGAGGTCAGAGAGGTAGATGTTGTGGTGGAGGTCAGAGAGGTAGAGGTGGTGGAGGAGGTCAGAGAGGTAGATGTGGTGGAGGAGGTCAGAGAGGTAGAGGTGGTGGAGGAGGTCAGAGGGGTAGAGGTGGTGGAGGAGGTCAGAGAGGTAGATGTGGTGGTGGAGGTCAGAGAGGTAGAGGTGGTGGAGGAGGTCAGAGAGGTAGATGTGGTGGAGGAGGTCAGCGAGGTAGATGTGGTGGAGGAGGTCAGAGAGGTAGAGGTGGTGGTGGAGGTCAGTGAGGTAGAGGTGGAGGAGGAGGTCAGAGAGGTAGAGGTGGTGGTGGAGGTCAGAGAGGTAGATGTGATGGTGGAGGTCAGAGAGGTAGAGGTGGTGGAGGAGGTCAGAGAGGTAGAGGTGGTGGAGGAGGTCAGAGAGGTAGATGTGGTGGTGGAGGTCAGAGAGGTAGATGTGGTGGAGGAGGAGGTCAGAGAGGTAGATTTGGTGGAGGAGGTCAGATAGGTAGATGTGGTGGAGGAGGTCAGAGAGGTAGATGTGGTGGTGGAGGTCAGAGAGGTAGAGGTGGTGGAGGAGGTCAGAGAGGTAGAGGTGGTGGAGGAGGTCAGAGAGGTAGCTGTGGTGGTGGAGGTCAGAGAGGTAGATGTGGTGGAGGAGGAGGTCAGAGAGGTAGATTTGGTGGAGGAGGTCAGATAGGTAGATGTGGTGGAGGAGGTCAGAGAGGTAGATGTGGTGGTGGAGGTCCGAGAGGTAGATGTGGTGGAGGAGGTCAGAGAGGTAGAGGTGGTGGTGGAGGTCAGAGAGGTAGATGTGGTGGAGGAGGTCAGAGAGGTAGATGTGGTGGTGGAGGTCAGAGAGGTAGATGTGGTGGAGGAGGTCAGAGAGGTAGAGGTGGTGGTGGAGGTCAGAGAGGTAGAGGTGGTGGTGGATGCCAGAGAGGTAGAGGTGGTGGAGGAGGAGGTCAGAGAGGTAGATGTGGTGGAGGAGGTCAGAGAGGTAGAGGTGGTGGTGGAGGTCAGAGAGGTAGAGGTGTTGGAGGAGGAGGTCAGAGAGGTAGAGGTGGTGGAGGAGGAGGTCAGAGAGGTAGATGTGGAGGAGGAGGTCAGAGAGGTAGATGTGGAGGAGGAGGTCAGAGAGGTAGAGGTGGTGGAGGAGGAGGTCAGAGAGGTAGATGTGGAGGAGGAGGTCAGAGAGGTAGATGTGGTGGAGGAGGTCAGAGAGGTAGAGGTGGTGGAGGAGGTCAGAGAGGTAGAGGTGGTGGTGGAGGTCAGAGAGGTAGATGTGGAGGAGGAGGTCAGAGAGGTAGAGGTGGAGGAGGAGGTCAGAGAAGTAGAGGTGGAGGAGGAGGAGGTCAGAGAGGTAGATGTGGAGGAGGAGGTCAGAGAGGTAGATGTGGTGGAGGAGGTCAGAGAGGTAGATGTGGTGGAGGAGGTCAGAGAGGTATATGTGGTGTATCCTGAATTTGATCAGGAGCCAATGGAGGTCGTGGAAGACAGGGGTGATGTGGTCAGAGTGGCGGGGGGAGGTTGTGGAGGACAGGGCTGATGTCAAGTCAAGTCATTTATATAGTACTTGCTCCACCTGCCGGCCAAATCCTCCCCCCTGACCGACCTCTCCATCACAGTCGAGAATGCAGCTGTGACCGCGTCGCCGACCGCCAAGAACCTTGGTGTTGTCCTCGACGACCAGTTGAACTTCTCTGCTCACATCGCAGCGACAACCAGAACCTGCAGATTCCTCCTGAGCAACGTCAGAAGGATACGCCCCTTCCTGACAAAAGAAGCCACCCAACTCCTCGTCCAATCAACAGTCATCTCCCGCCTCGACTACTGCAACGCACTGCTAGCTGGCCTCCCGGCCACTGCCACCAAGCCTCTTCAACTCATTCAAAATGCAGCGGCCCGCCTGATCTCAAACCTACCGAAGTCGGCCCATGTCACCCCACTTCTTAGGGACCTGCACTGGCTCCCCATTGCTGCACGTATCCGCTTCAAGGCCCTCGACCTAGCATACCGTGCGGCAAAGGGAACCGCTCCCGCTTATCTCCGGTCAATGGTCTCTAACTACACACCCTCAAGACCCCTACGCTCTGCATCTTCTGGCCGCCTCAGATCTACTCCTATCCAAGCTCCCGGAGGGTCATCAAAGAGAAGCCGCCTATTCTCAGTCCTTGCCCCACAATGGTGGAATGAACTACCCATCCCAGTTAGGACAGCCGAATCCCGTCCAATCTTTCGCCGTCGACTAAAGACTCACTTCTTCAACCATTATCTGAAATGATAAAAAAAAAAAAAAAAAAAAAAAAATCTAACCCCGACTAACTTTAATGTCATGCACTTGTCCTAATAAACTAACCTACACTGTAACACGCAACACTTTGATGAACATTGTTACTCAGCTGATAGAGTTATACCCTTCTTGCTGTCTTGTCGCACAGAACTTGTAAGTCGCTTTGGATAAAAGCGTCAGCTAAATGACTAAATGTAAATGTAATGTAAATGTAGTACATTTGAAATCTCAAAGAGCCGACCAAAACAGAGGACAATACAACATGACAAAAGACAGGATGGAGAGTCAATACAGTAGGACCACTAGGAGTATACAGACAATACAGTATGACATACAGTAGGACAGTAGACAATGTTCTGACACAAAGACTATACAGCCGATAGGTGACTAGGCGATATGTTTTTTTTTGGTAAGACATAAGACACAGGGAAGGACAATAGAGTAACTGGACACTGTAAAAAAAACACTTTCTAGATTGGGGGGGGGGGGGGGGGGGGGTTAAGATGGGTTTTATTTTTGACAATATTACAGAGTTGAAAAAAGCTGGATTTGACAACAGAGTTTACCTGTTTGTCAAATTTAAAAGCAGAGTCAAAAAGGACCCCAAGGCTCTTAACATGGGGCTTGACATAGGTGGAAAGCTGACCTAAGCTATCTGTGATGAGCTTGCTAGATTTGGGAGGACCAAACGGAATGATTTCAGTTTTCTTTGGAAATTGTGAGACATCCATGATTTTATGTCCTCAATGCAGGCTTTCAGATTGTCGAGGTTGGAAGTATTATTGGGTTTTAGGGGAAGATATAACTCTGTGTCATCAGTATAAACATGGTAGGAGATATTATGTTTCTGAATTATTTCAGCTAGCGGGAGCATGTATAATATATTATGGAAAATAATATTGGGGCCAGGTTGGAGCCTTGCGGGACACTATAATGGAGACCGGCTACAGTAGAGGAGTGGCCACCTATGCTGACTGTAACTAAGGGGTTACAAAACCCTGACTGTATTAAAGATTGTGATAGATTAAACCACTGCTAGTTATGTACTTTAATTACTGGCCAGACAGTACATCAAATATAGATGGTGAACACCCACAAGAACACGGCATTGATACAGAAATACTATTGGAGGGTAATTTATTATTATTAGGCAACGTTAGGTTACAGAATGAGAATTAGGGTCGCGCTTGTATGGCGAAGAATATACGTAAAGTCAGTCAAGAGCATAAGTCACTAAGAATAGCAGGAATCCTACGATGGGTCTAAGCTGACACCACCTGTTGTATAGTAGCAATTATATAGGGCAACACTGGTACCAACTGGAGACAATGGGTTCCCTCCGGGGTGTAAGGCCTGGAGGGTAGAGGAATGTTCGGGTACTCCGTCTGATTCAATGGGGAATAAAGAGACTCCAGGTACAGGAGTCGGTGCTTGTAAACTCCCTTGATCAGCAGCAAAAGCAATAATTGTAATCCAAAATGCTCGACAGCATTGATGACAGCTAGCCAACCCCGTCCACGAGGCAGACCCGAGTTGTAATCCTCACAAGGTTAAATCCCAAACGATAGTGGAAATCAACGATGCTCTTCTCCGGTAGTCACGTCCCAAATCAATATAATCCAACCAGGAATGGTTCTGCAATCGCCGGCGCCGATTCTCCTGTGTACATGTCCAACGGTTCTCTGCCTAGGACTCCTCGGGGGTGGGCGACGTATTTAGGCCACACAGCCTGGTTAAGTGCACTAGCTAAAGACACGACGAACCAATGGGTAATGCTACACACGGAAGAACTGTGGCCGCACGATATACAATAAATTATCGACTATTTACTTCACATTAGATTAAGTCGAACTCAACTCTGACACTTTAACATTCTATTCGCACGCGGTTCTCAATGCTCTATTTAGACGCAAGGTTGCTCACTTCACTGCACGTTGACTCGTGGTGAAGGTGGGTAAGGTACTGCTGTTTACACCTGCGCCAATATATATACTTAAGTGAATATCTAGTCCCAACCTCAGTCCTTGTCTCGTATTACTACGCTGACTCTGGGCATGTTCTGACATGCCTGCAGTTGTCTTTGAACTTGCCGTTGGGGGCTTGCTCGCTGGCGCCTGGGGGCGCTGTCCAATAGGAGAGCGAATATTACTCTGGTCTGAACGCAGGTAAAGGGATATTCCGTGTATATATATAAATAATATACAAAGTATATCAAACGATACATATATATATTCAGTTTAATCTGGCCCTTCACAACACTTAACAGGTTAAAGGACCACAAGTTGGGGATGAGAGAACCTTAAAGGACCACAAGTTGGGGATGAGAGGAATATAACCTTAAAGGAAAACTCCAACATTTTGGGAAATTAGCTTATTTGCCATCTACCCTGGAGTTAGACAAGAAGATACATACCTTTTTCTTCTTTGTGCATGCCGTGCATGCTGAACAACAACAATGGCCTGCCGAGATCTTGAGGACACCAGGACCATACCTCGGGCCACGGAACAAAGGGACCGGGCGACGAGGAAGGAGAGCCGGTGTCCGAAACAGATTGCGAGCCAGGCAACACAGAACGAGTCTGCCCAGCATATTGCTGGCCAATGTACAATCAATAGACAATAAACTGGACGACATCAGAGCAAGGATTCAATTCCAAAGAGACGTTAGAGACTGTAACGTTCTCTGCTTCATCGAGACGTGGTTGACGCCGGACGTCCGAGACCACGCCATTCAACCGGCCGATCACTTCCTCATTCACTGCAAGGATAGAACAGCAGAATCCGGAAAACAGCGTGGAGGTGGAATAGCCTTCATGTTGAACAACAATTGGAGCGATCCAGGCAACGTGAAGGAGCTTTCGAACCACTGCTCCCCCAACCTGGAGTATATATCCATCAAGTGTCGGCCTTTCTTTCTCCCGAGAGAGTTAACGTCGATCATCTTGGTCGGAGTGTATATTCCACCACAAGCAAACACAGGTGACGCGCTGACCAAACGCCATGACGAGGTAAATAGAATCCAAGCAGCTAATATTGACGCTGCTATTGTGGTTGTGGGTGATTTCAATAGCGCCAACCTGAGAAGAGTATTGCCAGACTTCTACCAGCATGTGACTTGTAACACCAGAGGCGGTAATATTTTAGACCATTGTTACTCGCAATTTAAGTGTGGTTACAAGGCTCATTCTGCCAGCGGATTTGGCAAATTTGATCATGCCGCCATCTTTCTTTCTCCGGAGTATAAACAAAGTCTCAAACGCGTGCCGGTAGTCTCATGAGAGGTGCAGAAATGGTCTGTAGAATCAGAGGGCACACTCCAAGCTGCACTTGAATGTACAGACTGGGGGGTGTTCCGCGATAACACAGATAACATTAATGACTACACAGAGACAGTGCTGGACTTTGTTTGTACTTTGGTGGAAGAAACAATCCCCACTACCACAATTAGAGTTTACCCAAACCAAAAGCCCTGGGTAGACAAATCCGTCCGTGAGGCTCTGAAAGCGCGCACCTCAGCATACAATGCTGGGCTTGTGGCAGGCAACATGAATGACCACAAGGTGGCGAGATACAACGTCAGGAGAGTAGTAATAGAAGCAAAAAGGCGATACAGGGATCAAATTTAACTCCAATATGAACAGGCTGACTCTAGAGCTATGTGTATATGCAGAAGCACTATACAAGAAGGGCCAGAGCCGACTCTACTTCCTCAGAAGGCTGAGATCCTTCAATGTCTGTACAAGGATGTTGAGGATGTTCTATGAGTCGGTGGTGGCGGGCGCCTTCTTGTACGCTGTGACCTGCTGGGGCAGCGGACTGAGAGCAGTGGACACAACCAGGCTGGATAAGCTGGTCAGGAAGGCCAGCAGCGTGGTTGGGGTGGAGCTGGACTCTCTAGCGAGGGTGGCGGAGAGGAGGAGCCTCGCTAAGCTCCAGGCCATCAGGGAAAACCCCACCCACCCATTATACACAGACTTGGCTGACAGGAGGAGCATGTTCAGTGCTAGGCTCACACTACCCAAATGCAGCACTGAACGGCACAGGAAGTCCTTCATTCCAACAGCCATCAGACTATATAATGCATCACTGTGCCTCACTGCATCACTGAGCACAGAGCGGCAGCTCAATAGTGGCAGGAGGCCGCGACTAGCGGCCTCCAGGCTCCACAACAGGGGGCAGCGACGGCTGCCAGACATTGATCTAGGACTTATAGGAACCCAAGGAGGACAATACACTACCTGAAGCATACTGCACCTTGTGACACTGTGAATACTGGAATATATATTTCATATTTCATTTAGTTAGATTTAAATTATAATTATATTGACCAAATTGTTTACCCCATGCTCAGTATGCTCAGTATATTCTTACTGTATTTATTTCTGTATATTTTATTTCATTTCATTTTATCCAATTTAACTCTACTCTTATCCTAAGCAACTTGATTTGATTTGTGTTATTATTCTAATTTGTGACCTGTCCTGTCTAAATGTTTAAATGTTGAGCGATTTGCAGTGTCAAATTTCCCACGGGATAATACAAGTATTTCTATTCTATTCTATTCTATTCTATGTGGCAGGGCCTCAGAACGATGACAGATTACAAAGGCACCTCCCTCAAGCTGAACAGCAAATTATCTCAATACCTTCTATGCGAGGTTTGAGGCTGGGAATAACAACACCAGCCTACAAGCCACTGCAATGGAGGGGGGGGGGGCTGCTGATGGAGACTCAGTGTTCAGGGTAACAGAACATGAGGTGAGGACCTTTAAGAAAGTGAATATCAGGAAGGCAGCAGGACCGGACGGTATCCCTGGCCGCGTCCTAAAAGTCTGTGCCGAACAATTGGCCCCGGTATTCACTGACATATTTAACCTGTCCTTGGAACAGGCTGTCATCCCCACCTGTCTGAAGAAGTCCACTATTATCCCTGTACCCAAAGAATCCAAGCCTGCTTGCCTCAACGACTACCGCCCTGTAGCTCTCGCCTCCATAGCCATGAAGTGCTTTGAGAAGCTAGTAAAGGGCTACATCTGCTCCTCCCTCCCCATCAACCTGGACCCCCTGCAATTTGCATACCGCCTCAACAGGTCCACAGAGGACGCCATAGCCCATGTGCTGCACACAGAAGCATCACACCTGGACAAGAGGCAGGGGAACTATGTGAGAATGCTGTTCATCGACTACAGCTCAGCATTCAATACCATAGTCCCCTCCAAACTCATAGCCAAGCTCAGGGACCTGGGCTTGAACTATGACCTCTGGCAGTGGGTCTTGGACTTCCTGACGGGCAGACCCCAGGTGGTGAGAGCAGGCAACTGCACCTCCTCATCCATCACTCTCAACATAGGGGCTCCCCAGGGCTGTGTTCTGAGTCCCCTCCTCTACTCCCTGTACACACATGACTGTGTGGCACAGCGGAACAACAACACAATCATCAAATTTGCTGACAACACAGTAGTGGTGGGCCTGATCTCTGCAAATGACGAGAGGGCCTACCTGGAAGAGGTCAAGGTCCTAGCGGGATGGTGTCAAGAGAACAGCCTCTCCCTGAACGTCAGCAAAACAAAGGAGATGATTGTGGACTTCAGGAGGTCGGGGGTCAGGGTGGGACTACAGCCCCCATCAGCATCGACGGGGCACCGGTTGAGAGAGTGAACCGTTTTAAGTACCTCGGAGTCCACATATCCGAGGACTTGACATGGACCACACACATTGACAGTGTTGTGAAGAAGGCACGGCAACGCCTCTACTTCCTCAGGCGCCTAAGGAAGTTCCAAGTCAGTCAGAAGATCCTTAAGAACTTCTACTCATGTACAATAGAGAGCATCCTGACTGGCAATATCACCTCCTGGTTTGGGAATAGCACCGCACAAGACCGTAGCAGACTACAGAGAGTGGCCCGTTCACGTCTATTCGAATCCCAACCGGTTCATGCTTCCGCGTTCGCGTTTTGCGCTCTGATTGGCCACTGACCTATGCTAGTTCCCCCCCCCCCCCCCCCCCCGGTATGAGCGTATAAATAATGCGTGGACACTTTGAAATGGGTATCACAGTAGTAAGTCCTACTGTAGAACATATTAGCATGACATCTGAATGCGTGGACACTTTGAAATGGGTATCACAGTAGTAAGTCCTACTGTAGAACATGACATATTAGCATGACATCTGATTTATTAATGTCAATACTAAAGATTAGGGACAAAGGCAATTGGCACAAGTGTAAATTATGGATTAGTCACTCAGTTTAAACATCAGACTTAGCTCACCTTGTTCGTCTGCTGCCTGTGGATCCTATGGTCACAAGTTCAAATCACTCTTGTTTCAAGTTTTTTCTTTTTTTTACGTTTAATTAATTTATCCACTCTGGTTGGATGGTGTGTATGTATATGTATGTATTGTGCTGTATAATGACAATACATTTGAATCGAATCTCATTTTGAAATCGCTACCTGTTGAGTGGATCACCATGGTGCAATGCAATCACCTCCGAAGCTGGCTGCCACTGTCGTGTCCATAGACAGCGTAGCGATTTCAAAATGAGATTTAAGGTTCTGGGGATTCTACAGTATTTCTACAGTATTTCTATTCTACAGGATTCTACAGTAGGACTTACTACTGTGATACCCATTTCAAAGTGTCCACGCATTCAGATGTCATGCTAATATGTTCTACAGTAGGACTTACTACTGTGATACCCATTTCAAAGTGTCCACGCATTATTTCTACACTCATACCCGGGGGGGCAAAACTAGCGTAGGTCAGTGGCCAATCAGAGCGCAAAACGCCAATGCGGAAGCATGAACCGGTTGGGATTTGAATAGACGCGTCCCGTTCAGCCAAACGCACAATTGGAGGGGGGCTTCCCACTCTCCAGAACATTTACAACAATGAGAACATTTACAACAAGCGGTGCATGGGTAAGGCTAATAGAATTATCAAAGACTCCAGCCACCCAAACAACTGCCTCTGAACTGCTGCGGTCAGGCAAGCGATACCGGAGTCTGTGGCAAGCACAGAAAGACTCAGAAGAAGCTTCTATCCCCAGGCCATCAGGATGCTCAACGAACAATAACACTATGTAACAACCATCAAATGCACTCACAGCACACACATCCACATGCACACACTCACTTTAAACAAACAACTCACTGCAGCACCCACTTTACACACTTTAGAACACCTAAACACACTTTATATTTATTGGTAAAGAATTTGCACTACAACCCATACCTCATTACACCTTACTGTAAATTGTACCTAAATTGTACCTCATCCCATTTCTCCTTTGCACTTAGTATATAGTATATTGTATATTAGTATATTGTAGTGTTGTCAAAAATATCGAAGTATCGATACATATCGATACTGAATATTTAAAACGGCTTCGATACTCATTTCCCGAAATACCGATACTTTCTGCAGTATCGGTACCAGCTGGCGAGTGTTCTACAGCAAGTTGTTGACACGCTGTTCAGAGCGCGCTTGCCCCTCCGCCTGCTCCAGCCCTCCCCCTCACAGAGTCACAGAGCCGTCTTCAGTTTGTAAATAAACATTTTAGCAGTGCCAGCGTGGATCTCCATAAAGAAATGAAAGAGGTTTGTGACAGCTGCTCTTTCAACGTCACTGTGACTGAAGCATTAAACCATTAACTCTAGTTTAATACATGATACGTTGTCTACTGATGGCGCATAATATCAACAGCTGATTCGTTGTAACGTTACAGCTACCAGCTAACGTTAGCTACTGCTAGCAGTTAGCTCCGTTAGCTTAGCTGGCCACCGTTATAATTACTGCATGGAAACGGAGTAACGTTAACGTTTAAACGTTATGTCGAGGTCATACAATACTACAGTCGACATAAGGTTAACGTTACCCCGTTTCCATCAAGTGTTTAAATAGCAGCAATCTTGTTGAAAATGTAACGTTACTAAAATGCTCCGAGCATAGCCTCTCTCTCTCTCTCTCTCTCTCTCTCTCTCTCTCGCTCTCTCTCTCTCGCTCTCTCTCGCTCGCTCGCTCTCGTTATCTTTAAATAAAAATCGAAACTGTTACTAACTGTAATACAAACAGTTCAGTTTGTCAGGTACATGCAACACAGATTACAGTGTTTACATCTGTCTGCTTGAGAAAATACCATGTTCTGCATTTGCAATAAAAATGATTGAAGTGAGATGAACAGTTATTTTTAAATGTGTGATCTAAAGATAAACAAAGGGTTTTAAAAGTGTTATATTTATCTTCTCTTATAGTACCAGAGAGAAGCTGAGGAGAATCAACCAGCAACAAAAGCTAAATTTGTTAAAAAGAATAAATAAAAAGAAAATATATATATATATAATATATATATATATATATATATATATATATATATATATATATATATATATATATATATTTTTTTTTTGGTATCGAAATGGTATCGAAGTATCGATACTTTTCAAGGTATCGTATCGAAGTCGAAATTCCAGTATCGTGACAACACTAGTATATTGTATAGTATATTGTATGGTAACTCAGTTACTTCTACTCTGCATTGAACATTGTATATTATGTACATACTGAACACTTGTGTCTACGTATGTGACTTCTATTTTATACTTGCTATACTTATTTTATTTTATACTTATCTATTTTTGTCTAGCACAGTCTCTGGAGCGTAACAGAAAGAAGCATTTTGTATAAAAGTATTCTGTACTTCTGTATGACAACTAATAAAGAAACTTGAACATGCAGTAGGAGTAAGAAGACGTTGGGAACTAGGCTAATGGAGGAACCTACTTCCAGTGACTGACGCTAAGCTAGGTTAACAGTGCACGTCTTCCTACTCCTACTGCATGCACAAAGAAGAAAAGGTATGTATCTTAACACTCCAACTTTGGGAACCCTGGAGTTGGACAAGAAGATACACACCTTTTTCTTCTCTGTGCATGCAGTAGGAGTAGGAAGACGTTGGGAACTAGGCTAATGGAGGAACCTACTTCCAGTGACTGACGCTAAGCTAGGCTAACAGTGCACGTCTTCCTACTCCTACTGCATGCACAGAGAAGAAAAAAGGTAGTTATCTTCTTGTCTAACTCCAGGGTAGATGCCAAATAAGCTAATTTCCCAAAATGTTGGAGTTTTCCTTTAACGGACCACATATTGGAGATGAGAGGAATATAACCTTAAAGGACCACATGTTGGGGATGAGAGGAATATGATAGTTGTCTCCCTTCTCCCCTTTTCTCCTTTCTTCCCTTCACATTCCATGTGGGCTGGTTATCATCGAGGTAGATATATACAGGTGTTATTAAGCTGTTCATACTGTGTGTGGTAATGAGTGTGGTTCTGTAAACTTGGGGGCCGGAACTGATGGTGTCTTGCTCAAGGACACTTCGACACACTGGCCCGGGACGACGGGAATCTAACTGGGAACCTCTGGATTACCAGACGACTGCTCTCCCTCCCTAGCCACTGTCACCCCCACTTTAAGAAACACGATTAACCCCTCGAGTGTGTAACGATAATGGCTTCCATCACAGCCCTCTCCCGCGCTGTGGAGATAGCTCTGGCAATTTGTGAGACCAAGCTTCCAGTAGTGATTTCAGATTTTTTTTTTTACTTCCTGGAAACTTATTTTTTTCTTTTCTTCTTTGTCGCTCAGAAATATTTGCCAAAACTCCGGTTTACTGGCGGGAGCCGTGTCGCGCGGTCGCCTGGCAACATGACCTCACCGAACATTCTATCAGGAAGCGTTTTGGATGTGTTCCTTCAGCCATTTAAATGGCAGAGGTCTCTCTTCATAGACTCCTCTGGGGGGGGAAAGGCGACGGTACTTAGCAGCCTATAGTGTTCGGAGCTGAAGTCAATGACTTTTATTCCTGTAAGCTTGAAGGGCGGCAAGCGTGCAGTCACTACCGCCAGCGGTGCCAACTCTATATCGCGTGATTCAGTGAATGGGTTTCATTAGGAGCAGAGACACACACACACATATGCACACACAAACACACACACACACACTCATGCACACACACACACACATGCACACACACACACACACACGCACGCACACACACACACACACACACGCACGCACACACACACACACACACGCACACACACACACACACAGACAAAGACATTCACGCACACACACACACACACACACGCACACACACACATACATAGATGCCATCGCATGCCCAAACACATGCATATACACAGAGGGAGTAACACAAACAACCATGCAGACAAACATAGGCTACACACACAGACACACAGACACACAGACACACACACACACACACACACACACACACACACACACACACACACACACACACACACACACATACACACAGGACTAGGTGGCGTGCGACGAGACCTGATTCCACCAGCTCTGTGTGATATCAATACCAGCTGTAGTCTGTACTCTCATACATACTGAGATGGCTCTAGCACAGGGCTCTGCTAGGGTGTCTGAGTGAGTGTGTGTGGTGTGTGGTTGGGTCTCAGCATCCGCATGTATGTGTGTGTGATTACTTCTGCGTGCATGCATATGTATGTGTGTGTGTGTGTGTATGTGTGTCTGTATGTGTATGTGTGTGTACAGTATGTGTGTGTGTCTGTCTGTCTGTGTGTGTGCGTGTGTGTCAGTGTGTGTGTCTGTGTGTGTCTGTCTGTGTCAGTATGTGTGTGTCAGTATGTGTGTGTGTGTGTGTGTGTGTGTGTGTGTGCGTGTGTGTGTGTGTCAGTGTGTGTGTGTGTGTGTCAGTGTGTGTGTTTGTGTGTGTGTAAGTGTGTGTGTGTGTGTGTGTGTGTGTGTGTGTGTGTGTGTGTGTGTGTGTGTGTGTGTGTGTGTGTGTGTGTGTGTGTGTGTGTGTGTGTGTGTGTGTGTGTGTGTGTGTGTGTGTGTGTGTGTGTGTGCGTGTGTGTGTGTGTGTGTGTGTGGCTTGAGCACTGAAGACCCGTTGGGGAGGAGAGCCAAGCAGCGTTTTGTTTGATCTTGGCTGTAAGCCAGGCGGTGGCAGGATGGTCTCTGTGTCCAAACAATGTCCTCACAAGTCTGTTGATGTCTGAATCATGTTGATGTCTGAATCATGTTGATGTCTGAATCATGTTGATGTCTGAATCACGTTGATGTCTGAATCATGTTGATGTCTGAATCATGTTGATATCTGAATCACGTTGATGTCTGAATCATGTTGATGTCTGAATCATGTTGATATCTGAATCATGTTGATGTCTGAATCATGTTGATATCTGAATCATGTTGATGTCTGAATCATGTTGATGTCTGAATCATGTTGATGTCTGAATCATGTTGATATCTGAATCATGTTGATGTCTGAATCATGTTGATGTCTGAATCATGTTGATATCTGAATCACGTTGATGTCTGAATCATGTTGATGTCTGAATCATGTTGATATCTGAATCACGTTGATGTCTGAATCATGTTGATATCTGAATCACGTTGCTGTCTGAATCATGTTGATATCTGAATCACGTTGATGTCTGAATCATGTTGATGTCTGAATCATGTTGATATCTGAATCATGTTGATGTCTGAATCATGTTGATGTCTGAATCATGTTATCATGTTGATATCTGAATCATGTTGATATCTGAATCATGTTGATGTCTGAATCACGTTGATGTCTGAATCATGTTGATGTCTGAATCATGTTATCATGTTGATATCTGAATCATGTTGATATCTGAATCATGTTGATGTCTGAATCACGTTGATGTCTGAATCATGTTGATATCTGAATCATGTTGATGTCTGAATCACGTTGATGTCTGAATCATGTTGATGTCTGAATCATGTTATCATGTTGATATCTGAATCATGTTGATATCTGAATCATGTTGATATATGAAAAATCATGTTGATGTCTGAATCATGTTGATGTCTGAATCCTATTGATATCTGAATCCTATTCGTGTGTGGTGTCCTATCTATGGATTCAAATAAAACACTGTAAATGTTTTTTCTGAAAATATCTTGTGACAAATATCATCTGTGTCAAAGCCTGGTTCTGGCCTCAGCAGAAGGCTCCTATCACGGGTCACATCTCTGCTGTGTTAGGAAGGCAGTGTTTGCTGCAGGCTGCTGGGTCCCAGATGTTGTAAAGCACAACGAACTGCATTCCTTTGTAGCGTCGCTTTTTATATAAGAAGCCATTTGGCTTTGATTTCTCCTTTTTTACATTCATTGGATTATCGGGGGATTATCCCCCCATTTTCACCATATGTTTTTAATTCCGTGTTGTTATCTTATCACTTTG
>NC_140169.1:206423552-206438552 GCF_963971535.1 Notolepis coatsorum | reverse complement strand
AATAGAGCAGTTGTCATTTTTCTTGATTCTACCGTTAAAGTGAATCAGATGGTAGTAAGTGGAGTGGTGATTCGGGAGACGCTTACGACTGTGTTTCCACTAGTCACCCCCCCGAACCCAGCAAAATGAGTTATAATTTCGAATGTCCCCCCGTTTTTGAGAAATGGACTTTTGAGAAAGAGCTGTCAAGACATGGCCAGTTAGTTTCACAGATTACAATGTTCTCTCTCGGGGGTACCTCTCGACACGTTAAACATGTTGTGTCTTTTAGGAGACAAGTACATATGATTCTGAAGAAGAAAGACGAGGAACTGAGTTTAGTTTTCAAATTCAGGCTGGACGATTTTGACTACGACATTCATGTGAGCTCAGGCAGAATGAAGTGCTTTGGGTGTGGGGAAGAGGGTCATTTGATTTGTGTGCCCAGCGAGAATGGGTGAACAGCCGACTGCTGGCGCTGAGGCTACAAAGACAGCAGCGAATAAGCCTTCGGCAGCTGCCCGCTCGGCAGCGAGTAAACCTACTGTTACACGCACAGCAGCGGAAACAAGTGTGAGTGAGAGGCCAGTTGCAATTATTGCAAAAGCACAGGTACACAGTGGAGAGAGCAGGGAAAATGTTGTGCAGGCTCAAAGCGTCAGCACTATTCAGGGGAATCTGCTAATTGATTTGAACAGTGATATTCAGGTCGAAGTGAGAGAAGATTTGGAGAGTACAGCAACCAGGATAGCAGAGTTTGTACTGGTTGAGGAAGATGAGACAGAGATGGAGTTTTCGAAAGTTGTACGGAAAAGGAAAAGCAGGGCTACTTCGAGGGCTACTGGCGGGCAGGATGCGAAGGCAGCAAGGAAGGAGCAGAGCCCCGCCCCCTCTCAAACAAGGAATAGCACACGAAATAAAGAACAGGCCGCACAGTCACAAAACAGTAGTAGTAGCAGTGAGGAAGAGGAGGATGAGCTATTGAGTGAGTTCTCTTTTGAACAGATACAAAAGGTAAATCTGTTAAATTAGAGGAATTTTTCCCTGATTTAAGGAAGTTTCATGATTCTGTCACAATACACATGAGGAGTGGGGAGGAGTCAGGGCAACCTTTTTTCTCTCACCAAGAGGTTCCGCTTAAAGAAAATATTGTCAAAAGTCAGAGCAAAAATCAAGGAGGAGGCTGTTGGTGCTGATGATATATAGGCCTAATGTGTTTTTTTGTTATTGTTTGGTTGCTGCTGTGCTGTATACTAAACATGTGCGACTTTAAACTGGGGTCTTTAAACATTAATGGTGCTAGAGAAGATGGTAAGAGAGCTGCTCTGTACAGCCTGATCAGGGGCAAGAAGCTAAATGTTACTTTTCTTCAGGAAACTCACAGCACGGTTGAAAATGAATCTGACTGGAAGAGGGAGTGGGAGCTTTCTTCAGTCATAAGAGTAGTAGCAGTGGGGGAGTTGGCATTCTTTTTTCTAGCGATTTTCTACCTACTTCATGTGTTGTTGATGAGATCATTCCAGGCAGGTTGCTTAAACTCTGTGCTGTATTTGAAAATGTAAAGATGTGTTTTGTAAATGTATACGCTCCAACGGTGGGGTTGGAAAGGTTATTGTTTTTGGATGAGTTAAAAAAGACTCTTAGTGCTTGTAGTGGTGAGGAGTATCTGTTTGTGGGTGGTGATGTTAACTGCACTGAGGATCACGTGTTAGACAGGAATCATCAGGAGCCGCATGCGGCTTCTAAAGCCTGTCTTATACGACTGGTTGAAACCCTTGAACTGTGTGATATTTGGAGATATCTCCACAATAATCAGCGGCAGTAGGCTATACCTGGGATCATTCCAGGGATAATTATTTATCGTTAGCCAGGCTTTATCATTTGTATTGTTTTGAACATCACATGAGTGTGGTCACAAGCTGTTCCATAAGTCCGTGGGTTTCTCTGACCACTCCCTTGTGCAGTGTTCCATTTTTATAAAAAATGTAAAGTGTAAAAGTGCATATTGGCACTTTAATGTCTCTCTGTTGTCTGACAATGGTTTTAAGGATGCTTTTAGGTCTTTTTGGGCTGACTATAGGCAAACTAAATGTGACTTTAGTTCACTGCAACAGTGGTGGGATGTAGGTAAAATACATATAAAACAGCTTTGCCTACAGTACACTCTCAATGTTACAAGAGACATGACCAGATCTATGAGAGCTCTGGAGTGAGAAGTGATGGAGATGCAGGAGTTGGCAGGCTCCACTGGAAAAAGAGAACATATTGAAGTTTTCAAAAGGAAAAAATCAGCTCTGTCTGACCTGCTGGGTATGGGGCGCTCTGGTTAGATCCCGTTTTCAAAACGTGGTCCAGATGGATGCTCCGTCTCACTTTTTCTTTGGTTTGGAGAGCAAGAATGGCCAAAAGAAGCTGCTACACTCTCTGAGGTCAGACACTGGGCAGATGCTGCATGAGACAGCCGACCTCCGTCAGTGTGCGGTTGGTTTTTACAAAGAGCTCTATAGAACTGAGTACCAAGAAGAGCCAGAGGTGGCACAGTCCTTCTTTGAGGGCCTCCCTAGAGTCTCAGCTGAGGACGGTGCAGAGCTGGAAGCACAGCTGTCAGGCCAAGAGCTGCTAGAGGCTTTGCAGAGCATGCAGAGTGGGAAGCCGCCTGGGATAGACGGTCTCCCGGTTGATTTTTATAAGTCTCTCTGGTCTGTGATTGGTGAGGATCTTTTGAGTGTCCTCGGCGATAGTCTGAGAAAGGGGAGGCTGCCTCTGAGCTGTAGGAGAGCGGTCATCACTCTCCTGCCCAAGAAGGGACACTTACAGAACATCAGGAACTGGCATGGAGCAGGTAATCCATGTGGACCAAACCTACTGTGTGCCCAGCAGGTTGATATCTGACAACATTATGATGATTCGAGACATTTTGGACCTCTCTGGTGTTTTGGGTTGTGAACTTGGTCTGATTTCTCTAGATCAAGAAAAGGCTTTTGACCGAGTTGAACATCAGTACCTGTGGAAAGCAATGCAGGCTTTTGGTTTCAGCTCTGGGCTTATAGCTATGACCCAGGTCTTGTACAGAGACATTGAGAGTGTACTTAAGATTAATGGTGGTTTAAGTGCGCCTTTTGAGGTTCAGAGGGGAGTCCGACAGGGCTGTTCTTTATCAGGAATGTTGTACTGTCTGGCCATAGAGCCGCTGTTACACAGATTAAGGACTCATTTGTCCGGTTTTTCTTTTCCGGGTTGTGACATAAAATTCAAACTGTCTGCATATGCTGATGATGTCATGATTATGGTAAAGTCCCAGCACAACATTAACATTGTACAATCAACTGTGATGGCTTTTAGTACTCTCTCCTCTGCTAGGGGATTTATCTTGGGGATGAGGTATTTTCTTCCAAGAATTGGGACGGTGTGGTAGAGCAAGTGGAGGGCCGGCTGAAGCGATGGAAATGGATTATTCCGAAACTGTTGCTGAAAGGTTGGATCCTTATTATCAACAATCTTGTGTCCTCCATGCTGTGGCATCAGCTAGTGTGTACGGATCCGCCGCTGAACCTGCTGTCTAAGGTGCAGGGGTTGATGGTGGACTTCTTCTGGGACCGGTTGCACTGGGTCCCGCCGAGTGTCATTTTCCTGCCCAAGGAGGTAGGGGGACAGGGGCTTGTCAACTTGGCAAGTAGGGGATCTGCGTTCAGGCTCCGTTTCATTCAGAGACTCCCGACAGGACCGGCTGATCTTGTCTGGAGACCTGTGGCCCGAGCCATACTGGAGCGGTGTGGTGGGCTAAGTCTGGCTGAGCCAATGTTCCTCATGGATTTGAAGGGATGTACAATGAAAAACCTGCCCCATTTCTACAAGGGACTGTTAACAGTGTGGAGCTTGTTTACGAAAGAGAGACTGAAGGACGGTGACTCTTTGTACTGGCTTCTGAGGGAGCCGGTGGTTCATGGGACTCGTTTTCAGGGTGGGGCCGAGCCAGTGCTCACACAAAGGCTGTGTGAGGCGAAGATCATCACGTTGGGCAATGTGCTGGAGGTGTGCGGTCCCCTTTTTGATAATGCTGCCGGTCTGGCCTCACAGCTGGGCACAAGGTCTGTCAGGGTGATGGGCCGCCTATTGGGAGGCTGGAAACAGCAGCTGACTGATAGTGAACTGGAAATGTGTGTTGATTATTGTAATGGTCAGTTATTGCCTGCTGTAAATGATTATTTTCCTGAGGTGAAACTTAGTCCTATTTTTAAATGTGATGGTTGTCTGTTAGAGGTGAGCAGTGCTGCTGATTGCAGGCTGAGCACCATGGTGGGCAAAGTTATGTATTACCTGTGTGTTAAAGTGTTGAACCAAAACAGGCTGAAGGATAGGGTTGACACTCCATGGAGAGCTCATCTGGGCCTGCAGGAGGCTCAGAGGCCTGAGTGGAGAGCACTATACAAACCACCGTTAACTAAAAGAGTTGGGGATTTACAGTAGAGCATTTTACATGGTGCAGTTGCTGTGAACGCGTTTGTCTCTGTGATTAATTCTGATGTTGAAGACACCTGTCCTTTCTGCACAGAGAGGGAAACAGTTTTTCACTGTTTTTTAAAGTGTGACAGGCTCTTGGTTTTTTTTCAGTTCCTGACCCGCATGTTTGTGATGTTTGATGAACATCTTACTCCAGAGATGTTTATTTTGGGGTACAGGTACAGCAGGAAGAGGAGGTTAAAGTGTCAGCTCTTCAACTTCCTGCTGGGTCAGGCAAAAATGGCCATTTATCTAAGCAGGAGGAAAAAGATTGAGGATTCGGTGCTGCTAGATACCACTATCTTGTTTAGATGTATGGTACAGGCAAGGTTGCGAACCGATTTGAATTTTTACCAGTTGAGCAGCAATGTAGCAGTTTGAGATGAAGTGGGTGTTGTGTACAGTTGTGGAGGGGTTGAAGTTGGTTTTTGGCTCTGTTCTGATGTGAAGTTTGTCTTTTATTTTTCTTGATTTGATTTGTTGTTCTGTGTTTTGCGTTATACATTCTGATGTATTGTTGAACGCTGAGTGAGAAAATAAAGTTGTGTTTAAAAATAAAAAAAATCTCTCTCTATCTCTCTTGCTATCTCTGTCTCTCTCTTGCGCTCTCTCTCTCTCACTCTCTCTCTCTCTCTCTCTCTCTCTCTCTCTCTCTCTCTCTCTCTCTCTCTCTCTCTCTCTCTCTCTCTCTCTCTCTATCTCTCTCTCTCTCTCTGCTGCATGTTATGTGATCATAACAGAGATCAAGGGAATGATTGTAACAGCTACCAGTTAACACTTTGCGTGCCACTCACAAGATTTCTCTGGTTTTTTTATAGGTGGTTGCGTGCCACTCACGAGATTTCTCTGATTTTTTTTTTCGATCTGAAAAATTATTGCATCACCCGAGCCTACCCGAGTATAGCCGAGCTGCGCCGGTGATCACTGTGGAAAAAAGCGCCCCCTGTCATCTCCCAGATGACATAAGTGATTTTGGAATGGACTCAATGAAAATGAATGGGGAAAAAAATCCGGTACTCCACATTTTCCAGTTCACTGATCCAGCCGGGGTTACCACAGTTCATTCTGGAGCCTCAGATCCCCGCGGATCATGGAGATCTACAGTCTCGCGTTGGATCCATACACTTATCGATTTTTTCGAATGGTGATCAGGAATTGGAATATACCAGTTGGATACCATCTGATGTCAGGTAAGGACTCTATGTTATCAGTGGTAGGATAATCAGAGTAAGTTTGATGAAGTTATAAGCTGTTTTGTGAAATGTCTTCTTTCGGTTTCACTGTAAGTCTGTGAGGAAATCAACGGAGCGATTTTCAGTGCGCGGCCGTAATGTGCTTGCGTGGCGTGCACGTATAATATTGATCATCTAGCGTTTATTTGAAAACGATTCATAAAAAGGCAGACGAATATCAACGTTGTGGAATATTCCACTAAAAGACGGTTTTCATAGAATGCTCCAGAATGAGCTGTTTTTTATATCAAAACTGGGGCTTTTCTAACTGCTCTGAAACGGAAACGACGCGATAAAAAAACAATCTGCCTTCACAGCACTGACTGGAAAATAGTCTTTGATAATGCGATGGGCAGATTAGACACATAGCCATAATTTAAAACATAGATTAGGCGATATTAACGTTAACATTGGCGCCGATGGTGGCATTCAAGCGGTAAAACGGAAAACCAGGCGTGGCGCTCAAAGTGTTAATGACCATGATGTCAGAAACGTGGCGTCCCTCCAGAGATAGACGGTAGAGAGGCACCAACACCGGTACTCACCAGTACACAGCACCGGCACTTCTACACATTACTGTTTCATTGCTACATTACTACGCACCATTGCCAAACTCAAAGCTCTTCTCTCCCCTGCAGACCTTCAGAGAATCATCCACACCTTCATTTAATCTAGATTAGACTACTGCAACTCCCTCTATATAGGCATTAACCAGTCTTCCCTGTCCCGCTTACAACTGGTACAAAATGCCGCTGCCAGACTGTTGACCGGAACCCGCAAGAGAGACCACATCACCCCTGTCCTTGCCTCCCTTCATTGGCTTCCAGTACGCTACAGGATAGATTTTAAGGTTCTCCTATTTGTTTTTAAAGCCCTTAATGGTCACCCCCCTCCTACATCTCAGACCTCCTATCCCCCTGTTCCAACACCAGGTCCCTCAGGTCAGCCGATCAGAGGCTCCTGACAGTCCGGAGGTCTAACCTCAAGCTCAGGGGGGGCCGTGCCTTTGCTGTCGCAGCCCCTGAACTGTGGAACAGCATCCCCACCTCCATTAGGCTTGCCCCCTTGATAGATGCCTTCAAATCTAGGCTCAAAACCCACTTCTACCTACTAGCCTTTCCCGTTCACTGACTCATGCTCTTTTTTCCTGTGTGCTTGCCTGTGTGCCCTCCCATAAAACGGAGTGTGATTGTTGCTAATATGTATTTTTGTATCTACCCCCTGTACAGCACTTTGGTTGACACGTGTCATGTTAAATGTGCTATATAAATAAATCTGATTGATTGATTGATTGTTTGGCATACTGTGACTTTTCCTTACGTACCGACACTTCTCACAAACCACCGGTACTCTTGGGTAATGCAGTTTATTTAGGGCCAGACGGAATCTCTGCATTGTGTTTTCCAGCTAATAACTGTCCGCTACAGTCATCTGCAGGCATCTGTTTGCTAAATAATTCAGACAAATAAAATAAAACGTATTTCAGTGTGTTCAAACCTCTGTAACTCTATGGCAGTAGCACTCTTGGCAGAGAGTACACTTATGCATGTGCTACAAATGCTACAATAGCTTTCAATTTACTTTGGGTATGCATTGGATAGGTGTTTTATGCTAATCTTGCAGGAATGCTAAGAGGATAAAACTAATTATCTATATATGTTGTCTAAAGACTGAGTCATTAAAATGCACCTGTTGTGTAAAGACTGAGTCATTAAAATGCACCTGTTGTCTAAAGACTGAGTCATTAAAATGCACATGTTGTCTAAAGACTGAGTCATTAAAATACACCTGTTGTCAAAAGACTGAGTCATTAAAATGCATATATACCTGTTGTCTAAATACTGAGTCATTAAAATGCATATATACCTGTTGTCTAAAGACTGAGTCATTAAAATTCATATATACCTGTTGTCTAAAGACTGAGTCATTAAAATGCATATATACCTGTTGTCTAAAGACTGAGTCATTAAAATGCATATATACCTGTTGTCTAAAGACTGAGTCATTAAAATTCATATATACCTGTTGTCTAAAGACTGAGTCAAACCCTATGTCCTACTTACTTACTGTACAATGAAACTATAAGAGAAGAAAGGGTCATCACATCAGAATACCAGCGTTCTATGCTCTGCTTGGTGCCAGACTTTGATGCCAGTTCTATTGAAGCCTGTATTAAAATCATAATATACAAGCTATGTGAGGAAATATTCATGTGCTACACTGTGATGTGACAACCCTTCTTCCTGTCATAGTTTCCTTGCTTACTTACCAATGATGATGTTGTATGATGCTGACTGAGGCTCACTGTAATCTACTTTGTGTGCACTGTGTAGTAGAGCGCCTCAGTCAGCTTACAGACAGCAGCATGACCCCATTGGCTTTGTATTGATTTGTGGTTTAGCTAGGAGCTACTATGAGGAAGTATGAGGAACAGCTTGGACTTTGGACTCTGATCAACACCATCATTGATAGGTAAGAAATAGGGCTATGGGTCCAAAATCGGAACTATCCCTTTAACCCCTGTGTGGTGTTCTCCTTTAACCCCTGTGTGGTGTTCTCCTTTAACCCCTGTGTGGTGTTCTCCTTTAACCCCTGTGTGGTGTTCTCCTTTAACCCCATGTGTGGTGTTCTCCTTTAACCCCTGTGTGGTGTTCTACTTTAACCCCATGCGTGGTGTTCTCCTTTAACCCCTGTATGGTGTTCTACTTTAACCCCTGTGTGGTGTTCTCCTTTAACCCCATGTGTGGTGTTCTCCTTTAACCCCATGTGTGGTGTTCTACTTTAACCATTGTGTGGTGTTCTCCTTTAACCCCATGTGTGGTGTTCTACTTTAACCTTTGTGTGGTGTTCTACTTTAACCCATGTGTGGTGTTCTCCTTTAACCCCTGTGTGGTGTTCTCCTTTAACCCCATGTGTGGTGTTCTCCTTTAACCCTTGTGTGGTGTTCTCATTTAACCCCTGCGTGGTGTTCTACTTTAACCCCTGTGTGGTGTTCTCCTTTATCCCCTGTGTGGTGTTCTCCTTTAACCCTGGTGTGGTGTTCTCCTTTAAACCCTGTGTGGTGTTCTCCTTTAACCCTTGTGTGGTGTTCTCCTTTAACCCTTGTGTGGTGTTCTCCTTTAACCCTTGTGTGGTTAAACCCACTGGTTTGTCAGTGTTGGACTATACTGCCCTGTCAAGGCAGACCGCAGTAACTTCAAAAAAGTGAAACTGAGAAAAATGGCTTTAAAGTTTTTTGACTTGCCATCCAAAATGTGTTATAGGTAGATAGATGATAGTACCCAGATTTAACATGTATTAATGAAGTAATCTTTAGGCATACAAAAATATGACATAATTATTTTAATTAACCCCCAAAAAGCAGATACTGCACTCTGCTGCACAGTTCCCTTAAATAATTATACAGGTAATGTACAGGCAAAGTGCAGTAACTTCAAATACAATGTTGTTTTCCCTCCAGCTTTCATAACTTAACCTAGCCATTTTATTTGGATCATCATCATTCCAATATATTCAGGTGTTAAATTTCATTTTCAAAATGGCTAGGTTAAGTTATGAAAGCTGGAGGGAAAACAACATTGTATTTGAAGTTACTGCACTTTGCCTGTACATTACCTGTATAATTATTTAAGGGAACTGTGCATCAGAGTGCAGTATCTTGTTTCTCTTTTCGCTTAAAAAGTGAGGAGAGTTTCAGAACGGCGGCCTGTCTGGGTGAGTGTTATGTCATTGTGTACAAAGTTCAGGTGATAGCTGCTTAGCTTACGGTTAGCCAGTCAGCTGTTAGCTGCGGCGTTAGCCTGCTGGGATCACTGCGTGGCCTACAGAGGTGGGCCTACTGTTAGCCAGTCAGCTGTTAGCTGCGGCGCTAGCCGGTTGTGATCACTAGGAAACGTTAGCTTGCTGCTATCGGACAAGGCCAGCGCGGGGTAGCTCCGGTTCCTCGCGCGCCACCGCCGCGCTTCCCTCTGGTCGCGTGCGCCGTTCGCTCTGCGTCTCGCGAGCATGGGCGGTAGCGACCGACGGTTGGGGCGACCGTTAGCTTAATGCTACTCTGTTGAACGTGCTTTGATTATAACATGTTTTACACTCTTGACTATGACGTCATCCTTGACAGGTGATGTTCGTCGACCCTGACCTGAGCCTGGACGGGGATTGCGTCAACAAAGAGGACTGTAGCGACTGGTTGGAGCGACGACGCTGCCCAGTTCAAGCAACACAGGATCGGCTGGGTTGTCTATGGGGTCTTGAGTCTGCACTTCGCTGATCTACGTTCCGGGTAGGACAAGGTTTGACCAGACCTTATAACACGTCTTCTGGTTTTACTTTTCTAAATGTTTTGTGAATAACAATGTTTTCCCAAAACGTGTGTTGCTGCAATGCATTTGGGATACGACGCGAGTTATGTGTGAACTTTTTTTGTCACTGGCAGTTAGCTTCTCCGTGCAAATCGGGTTGTTGTTACAGATGTGAAAATGATCTGGTTGTTGTGTGAGAAACATCATGTGTGTTATATGTACCGTGTACTCACAACTAAGGTAACTAACCTATGAAGCTATGCTTAGTGACAAGTGAGTAAAAGAATGTTCTTTTCTCAGCCTGTGATGACAATGAACAGTGTGTTCACATATTAACAGGTTTTCCTGTTTTAACTGGCCGTATTAAGGGTAAAATAAGAGGATTGTGTTTCCCCCCGGTTCCCTGGGGACTTTTTCATCCTCCTATCAGACATGTTGTGCACTACTTTGTGTCTTTTGTGTGGTAGGGATGCGATGTAACCCTTAGCTTGATTGCTGAGGTTGTGCTAAAACTGCTGGAGAAACTTTATTTTCCTAAAAGAAAAGATTGTTTGGTCGCTGTCGTGTGTGCTTAGCAAGGCCTGTGGCCGATACTAATCGAGAATTATGTATTCTCTCATTATGAAAAACGGCGTTCCTCTGTAGAGTGTTTTTGCCATTTTTTGTAGGTGATGATGGGTTGTGTGTGTCATGTGACCTACAACTGGGTTGGACTGGCCACAGAAGCACATGTGTATGTTGGACCGGGGCTCTTAGAGAGCCCTCTCTATTCTGTGTTTTTTCCTTAGTAAAAATCGGATAGCAGGTTGGCTCATGCGCTGTGTGGAGCTGTCAAACGCTTCATAGAGCTGACTATGACTGTGTCATATCCTCTTTTTGTCATTACATCGTATCATGGGTGTGGGGTCGTAAGGGGTGAACTGGTAACCTTTCCTCTCCCCCTTGTTTCTGTCGGTCAGGGGTACACCCCCTGTCCTTCAAGGTTCCTGTCACGTTGCGGTTCGGCACGTTACGGGGGGGGGGGGGGGGGGGGGGGGGAGGGAGTTTCCTGGTCCCACGGCCTGGTATATTGGGCGTGTGCACCGCAGAAATTCCCCCGCCATAGAGTACGTCACCGTGCGCGTCTCTGTTGGTAGGACTTCCGTGTGCTGTTCAGGTCCATGTGATGGATCTGTTTCGGGGGGGTGGTCAGGGCTCCTCCTCACCAAGCGCCTTTTCGGGCCTTCTGTGAGTTCGGACTCCTCCTTTCCATGTGAGGGAGCCTCCATCAGAGTACAGAGCCTTCCTCCTCAGATTGTTAAAGTGAGTGGACCCTCTAGAAGGTGTCCTATTCTATTGTGTATGTATTCGATTCAATTCGATTATTGAGTGTGTATGGGTTCAGTGCCTCTTCCCCGGAGAGCCCTAAAACCAATTTTTTACATGGCTCAAGGTGCAATATATTCTTTTCAATCTGTACAGCTCGCGTGGGAAGTCTCTCTGGGGATCCCCGTCTCCTTCCTATGGGAGGGTGGTGGGATGTAAAAATGTGAAAAATGTTTACCCCCGGCTGTGTAGACTGGGATACATACTGTTGGTGCTTCCTTCTTTTCTATTCAAAAAGTGTTGGAGTTAGGAAGTGTCACACCCCTCTTGTCGTTCCCCTGGGCGCCTTGGGGATTCAATGACAGGTTTAAATAGCCTGTTCATTGATGGGGGTGTGTCCCGACGCACGTATAGTGCTAGCTCGCTGTAAACAGGCGACTGACTGGCACGCCTTGGTTGCTTGAGGTTAAAACAGCGTTTTTATAAAGCAACTGAGATGGGGGTTTTTCCTCTTTCGACGACGACATCCCACGACCTGGGTTGGTTATCGACGGATTCTCGTTCATGTCTGGGGGATGATGACGGAATGGATCTGAACATATGTAGAGGGGTCTCACGCCCTTGGGGTGGGCCACCAGGCGCGGTTCGCCCGAACGTCTGGGTGGCGCCTTCTTTTCATGTTAAGATCGACACGCATATCTGCCCTTTCTCCTGGAGTAGGCATGTCGGCGTGGTTAGGGCACGGGACTGGTTCTGGTCACGCTGGTCCGGATCAGTTGAACCCGTTGTCCGCCGGGGATGCAGATCTGCTGTTCTGGTACCCTGAGGGACTTGGGCTTTTTTCAGGGGGAAAAATGCCAGGTCGGTCCGGGTGTCACAGGGTTAAGCGCTATGGAGACCCTGGTTGGGTACGTTTTTACTCAGCACTGTCGTAATGGCTTACGGCCATGCCATCCTGTACACGCTCGATCTCGTCGGATCTCGGCCGCTACACAGGTTGGTCCTGGTTAGTACTTGGTTGGGAGACCGCCTGGGAATACCAAGTACGGTGTGCTTAGGGGCTGGTTCTCCATTATTTTTCGCTCCTCTCTCACGCATGGCGAAGAGGGGCCTGTGGGGGTGGTTTTTGACCTCCTCTGGTGACCCTGTGCTTCCCGTACCGCCAGGCCCGGTCCGAAGTAATGTTTCGTCGACCCGTAGGCCTGGGTTAACCCTTTTTTGAAAACTGAAACACTTGTACTGCGGTATAGCCGGTGTATACCCGCAGGTGTGTTTTGGAGTTTTTTCTTGAGGGGTTATAGGAACAACCACCAAGGTGGTTGATTCCCTGGTGTGTTGGAGCAGTGTCAACTCCCGGGTTCACCGTTTGAGGGTGCCCCTGCACGTTCATGACGTCTGCCAATCGTGTCAGCCTTCTCTGCCTCGACCCCTCTGGGTGGGGTTTTTTAAATGGAGGCTTGGTCATGCAACACCGCCAGCTTACGCTCCTTCCGCCGGGGCGGCTGTGTTCAGCTGTCCCCTCTGGCGCCTGTCTCGTCCGCAGTCTCCAGGCTAGGGTTAATAGCCTGTTGCCTGGTTTTTCCCCGGTGCGCTGCCTGCTTCCGTTGGTTAACCTTTTTTGTGTGCTTACGGCCATGCTGACTGCCTGTTGCAGGGTCAGTGTGCCAGGCGGTGTACTATTGGGGGGACGGGGCCCGCTCGGCTGAGGGGCCTTTGTCCGAATACGCTGGCGATGTGGGGGGCGGGGCACTACGTGCCCACCTGGTGGGGTCCTGATGCTGGCATCATGGACTTCTCCGGGCCCCCATTCCAGGGAGTCCAGTCCTTTTGGTGGGTCTGGGTCTTCCTTCGCGCTCCGCTGCTACGGCCTTGCCACGGGGTTGGGTTTGCCCTTGACCCCGTGATTCTGGGGGCAGTAACGAGGTTGTTCCTCCGTTCGTTCCCGGGTGGCATGCGGGTTGTGCGTGTGTGTAGTCGTGGGGTCAAGCCACGGTCTGCTCACCCTGTGCGTTGAGTTGCTTGGGTGCCTCTTCGCACGATCGGGTCCGTTGCCCTCCCGTGAAGCCCCTAATAGGGGGGGTGCCCTCCATTAGGGTGGGTCGGGGGGGCTCGGCCCTCCCTGTTCTGATGGTTGTGGGGGGCTGTCAGCGGGGTGTATTTGTCGGCCGTTGGCTCTCGCTCGGCCTCCCTTGTGCAGACTAGTGATGCCGAGCGAGAGCGAATACGAAACAGAACGTTAGGTTATGACTATAACCAAGTTCTTATAGTATAGCGACGCTCGGCATCCGACGCCGCTGCAGCCTTTGACCTCGGTGGCGAAAGCTTGGGAAGGAGGCGAGTGGGTGGCCCCACCCCTGCTTATATGGGTAAGCTGATAGGGGTGTGGTCAGACGAATATTGGGATTAAAGGTACATTTGTGGTCTTTATTCAGTGCGCGTGCACATATGCGAGATAGTGCAGACTAGTGATGCCGAGCGTCGCTATACTAACAGAACTTGGTTATAGTCATAACCTAACGTTCTGATCTCCTCTCAATCCTCTAGCGGTTCAAGAGCGCCATCTGGTGGCTGATCGGCAGATCGAAACCGGATGTCAACCTTTAACCCGGTAGGACTCACTCCATATGGGGTCCGGGCACTCGCTAATCCTAGAGAGACTCCGTCTTCACACAGTGAACATCGATCGGTGGAAATAACTCGAAAAAACAACATGATTTGGATGTATATACTATTATACAACCTGGAAATAGATTGGGTATTTCGACATCCCATAATGGAAAACTGTCTACTCCACGCTGATTGCCCAACCACCCGAGGAGACTGGGGTGAGTTTTAGCGTGTAGTATTACCGTGTTCGATATAAACTGCTATGATGAACATATGACCCACATTAGATGAATGGTATAACGTTGCCCACGGAATTATAAACGCCCCCTCGCCCATCCGGTCAACATCAGATGACGTGTAGTAAATTCTAGAAGTACGTCCAATTGAATTTTTTTATCTCGCACAGATTCCTACCAAACTGTATTTCATCATCAATATAATGCATTTGGGGCTATAAATCACGTTCTGGAGAAAGCTGCAGAAAGAGATGAAAACATACTTATACTTTAGACCATATTTTAGTATGAATATGTGAATGAAAAAGTTTAACGTTGCTACACCATGAACAATACATATAGAACCTTGAATGGGCCCTAATAATGGCAATCTAGCAATAGAATTAAAAAAGTTATAGCCCTGCAAAGAAGGGGAACTTCTCCATGTTAAATAGAGCTGGCAAGGGATGGTATATCATGAATTTAACCTCGGCAGTTAAAGTGTTAATATTTGCCATTTTCCGTATGCCATTATGCCTTTTACCTCATCTTACGTTATCAATAAAAGTGCTATTCGTTCATAAATCATGTTTATTTAGAACAATTTTAATGAAACAAGGTTGAGGTAGACAGTGAAGGTACACAGTGAAAATTAAATTAAATTAAATTAAATTAAATTAAATTAAATTAAATTAAATTAAATTAAATTAAATTAAATTAAATTAAAAAATATATATCTAACCCTAACTAACCTTACTGTCATCCACTTGTCCTAATAAACTAACCTACACTGTAGCACCCAACACTTTGATGAACATTGTTACTCAGCTGATAGAGTTGTGCCCTTCCTGATGACTTGTCGTA
>NC_140169.1:206368552-206418552 GCF_963971535.1 Notolepis coatsorum | reverse complement strand
CATAGATTGGAGTGCAGTTAGTGTGTCTACCTTCTGTGAAAATTTAGCAACAATCCACGTTGCAAACAGATAAAAAATGGCGGAGCCATATCCATTATCAGAATGGAACTGTACATACAGTAGATTTCATTCATGGTTTTTCAGTGCATGCCTGGAGATACTAAATCCAAATTGAACTCTGCCATTTGAAAGAGGAGATTTGGCCCGATCCATAGATGTGCGAGTTGGCTATACTGTAATAAGGTAATTTATAGGCCTGGTATTCTATATTCTATAATAATATTTCAAATTGCATGTGTCCGGATTGCGGAATTCAGTACTGTATCTACAAAACATGAAGGTGCTGAACGAGCTCAGTTTTTCATGTCTGGTAATTTGTAGCATGGTGTTATTCACTGTCAAAGATGCAAAGAAAAATCATAATTTATATTCTCCTTTGGTTCATCACAATTTACTCAAGCCTAGTAACAGACACAATATTTCACAATATAACAGACACTGGGAATACATTCCATGAGTTCCATAGATGTCCCTAGACCCTGATGTAAACAGTTTCATGTTTCATGTGTAAAACATGTTTCTCTGGTCTGCATCCCCTTAACAATTGTGTGTATTGAGCCATCAGTGTTGGGAACGTTCACTTTCTACATGAACTAGTTCAGTTCACAGTTCATAATTCAACATTTTGAACTAAAGTTCATTGTTTCAAAAATGAACAAATTTATAGTTTATAGTTATTTTTTCAATACGTTGCTGCAAGCTATTATTTGTACAATTTATTGCCACAACCCATATAGAAATCAGCAATCAGAATACTGGCATTTCCATAACGCTTTGCTGCCGCCCATTCAGTCCACACTAGTAGCAGCTGCAGCTTTCATCTCTACAGTATATTTTCAAAAACATGAGGAAAAACGTGCTGCTTGAATGGTCTTTATTAAGTATAATAATCTAAATATACTTAAAGTACCAAAAGTGAAAGTAGTCATTGTGCAAACATATAACATATAAACTAGGGCTGACCCCTATTAGTCGATTAGTCGACTAATTGGTCGAAAGGAGCCGTAGTCGACTGGCCAACCTCTTAGTTAAAAAAAATAATAATAATAATATATATGTATATATATATTTTTTTTTTTATCATTCTTTCCAAAAGAAAAGAGGCCTAGAAGCGTTGTTAACGCTAATGGCATGCATACCAGAAGCTAACTGCCTACGAAAACAGGCACAGAGGCACTGAAAGAGGATTTCACCCATCTAATGAACACACTAGACTAGACAAATATCAAGATGTATCCATCAGTGGACCAATTGCATGCTTTTGCAAAGGACAAGAAGCGTTCAGTCGACTCCTTCAGACATTAAGCACCCCCCACAGCCCAAATGGAATGATACAAAAATAATATTTATTTTTTATATTATATTTTTTTTTTTTTTTTTTTTTTTTTATCTGCCAGTAGTCGACTAACGGCACATTTTGGCCAATCATAGTCGACCATCCAAATCCTTAGTCGGGGACAGCCCTAATATAAACATGTGCCGACATAACTCTGTACTAACACAACACGAGGTAGGAACCAGGCTGAGGTATGAAACTAAGGTTGTACCTCAAAGTTCAATATTCAAAGTGCAAAACATTTACTGACTTTAACTAAAACTCTTTTAAATGCTCATACGCCGACGCCGTAGAGTCTGACTCTGAGCGAGTGCTGCTGCTATACTACCCGGGTCCGCGGTTCCACATTGTTCTTGTTGTGAGGAGTCTGATGACGTATATTATTGTGCGACAGCCAGGGGTGACAGGCAGCGTACGCGTCACAGGCAGCTTGCGGTTGCCAGATTGGGTGGTTTTCCGTATTATTTTGAAGCCTGTTTACGGTGTGTTTATTCGATTCCACCCGTTGAGGACCAGAGCCACGAGTTAACTTGTGGCGAGTTGTTATTGTTTTATTCCATATTAATAACGCTATTAACGTCCGCGATCGACTTGCAGGACCTACCCACATATTTGATTTTCGAAACATGCAATACCGGCCAGATCCGCTTAGGGGCGCCATCGCTCCACTGTAGTATCATTGAGGGCGATTGAAAAAAAAAATGTTTACTGTCTGTGGGCGTTTCATATGAGCCTTGGTTCCAAACGAACACCCCCTATCTTTGATCCCGTTACCAAACGCATATTTCAGCCTGGAATAATGGGATTTATGATTAGCCAATGGACATATCGATCTACCAGATTCCGATGACTAATGACGAAATGCTGCCGGCGATCACATGGCCTGACGGTAGGATACTATTCACCCAAATTACAGCTGGATTGGACATTGTTTTAAAACGTAACGTGATCGATTAGTGAAAATGGTATATTGAACGCACACTGTATTGCTAATCAATAATAGTAATCGGCGTTCCCCGCCGCCCCCATTTCATCCATAGATGCTCTGTAATAATCCGGATGCTACGCAGTTTGTTTTATTTCATTCGTATATATACAGCAGAAATGGCGTTTGATATAACGTGACTAGCCTTTAGCCTATTATCTAGCTCCCCAGAAAAAAACCGAGGCGAAAACTGCGATAAACCTTATATTCACAGCGCTATAAAATGACAACCAACCGATGGATTTTTATTTTCTTTAAGCCATTATGAAGGCACGGTTTATGCACTCAAGTGACAATGAGAATGGACAGATAGCAATACTATAAAGTATATAATATATAGTTGTTAGAAAGTACATCGGTTTGTTGACAAACCCTGGTCGTCCAGAACCATATTACACTGCAAACCGTGGTCACCAATGTGTTAACTGGGTTTTCGGCTGAAAGGCATATGAAATCTGGCACACTTTTGAACGCCGTTATAATACAGTGCTGAGAATGAACGCAATTTTGACCGCCGTTATACAGCGCTGAGAATGAACGTGTTCTCAATTACGTTCATCTAGCGGAAATACAGTACGTTCAGTTCACGTTCGCCCAAAATACGAACGCGTTCATGAACGATCGTTCATTGAACGCGTTCAGGTACATCACTGTGAGCCGTACTGCATTGTACCCATTCTCCAAGAACATGCAAATGTTGACCATCTGTCTTGTCCTAGCATAGTCACAGAGAAGCTAGACATCTGTATTTTTCTCGCAAATTCACAGAGAAGAAAGAGATCAGTCTGTTCCTAGCATGTTGCTACAATCCGGTTCAGGAGAACACATTGCTCCTGACAAATCAGATAAGCTCCTTAGAAATGTCTGATTATCCTTTTACATGTCAACACTGAAACTCAGTTCCCGTCATTGTGACATTTGCTTTGTCTGGGAAAGTCAGCGACTTGAAAACATGCCTCTTAGGATGTAAAGTTTGTGTTTCCTGCGACACTCTAGCAGTCAGATGTGCTACTCAAGGACCAACAAACGTTTAGAGAGCGATTCAGGTAATTGAGGGGGCAGGCTTCCAGAGAGAGGCACACGTTGGCTTCACTCAGAGACAGCCAGGAATTCATGATTAATCACTGGAATATCTTCTACTGGCAGATTCTCTCTTTCTCTATGTGTGTGTCTCTCCCTCTCTTCCTTCTCTCTCTCTCCCCCCTACCTCTCTCTGTCTCTCTCTCTCTTTGTCTCTCTGTGTTAGCATAATGCTGCTGGTGGTGTCGTAATCTTGAATTAAGTACGAGGGGAAAAACAATCACTCCTCACCAGAAGTCACACTCAGTTATCAATAGTAACAGCCACGGTCCAGTGCTAATGGTACAGAACAGTGTTTACAGACAGTGCTCTTGATATGACATGCCTCCAAGCGAGTTTGAATGTCCACGCCACCCCACCCCCTTCAAGTACACACACACACACACACGCGTGCGTGCACACAAAGCAGCTCACCTGACACTAGGCTGTTCATACAGGACAAGTATTAGTTTTATGCATGAACATCTGGCATGGCTGATGGTTGAAAATAAATGATCGATGAGTCTTCTAATGCTACTGCAGGACATTATGAGCACTGGTAAGCCACCTAGCGTGGCTCATCAGTTACAAATGACTTCTGAACATGGTTACAACACTAGAGGGGCTGCTTCTGGTATCATCAGAACAAAAACAGCACCAAAATCAAATTTTCTCAAACACACTGGTATATATAGGTCATTATACAACGGCATGCAAATTTCTCGATTCTGATTGGCTGAAACAGTCATTTTACACGTCTTTATTGGCAACAATCCACGCTGCTGGCCCAGGACCCGCCCACAACCGACCCACATCACATCACTCCGCCGGATCACAAGAAGGTGGCCAATAATCTTTACAAATGGATATGTTGATGCGACTAAACGACTAAATATCAAGCGATTCTGTCACAGCGAATGTCTTAGTCGTTTAAACAATGTTGGATGATGTAATTGATGGGTCTTGAATCATTCTGTAACAAAAGAAAAATCGCGGATTGATTGATGGATTAATTTGCGATTTTTTTTTCAATTTCTTTTTCCTTTCGACTGTCAGCGCTCGCTCTAGTCTCCACCCACCGCCACACACCCCCCCCACACACATACACACACACACGCACACACACACACGCACGCACACGCACGCACACACACACACACTCTGCCTGCAACGCGGGGGATAGTCAGAGAGCTGGGTGCTGCGCTGTTCTAAGTGAGCATGGCCTATTGAGTTGATTGATTGATTGATTGCTAATTTTATTACTGTACGCTTGGTTTCCAACTGGTTAAGTTTAGGCCCTCTACAGTAGGTTTAAAAAAATAAATAAAAGAATAGGGCGAAGAAAACGTTTTTTTCCTATAGGGCAAAGAAGACTTTTTAATTTGTTTTACCTACTTTATATAGAAGCATCTAAGAATGAAGTTCTATGGAAAGTAGGTCTGCATTCCCTTAACAATTGTGTGTATTGAGCCGTACTGTATTGTACCCATTCTGCATCTGGTAATAAAATGTTCAATCAATCATTCCAATAATACACAGTTGGATGTGTTAGTTGGTTGGATGCACTTCAAGCTGCTTCCACATGAGGCAACTTCTCTCAATCATTCCAATAATACACAGTTGGATGTGTTAGTTTGGTTGGATGCACTTCAAGCTGCTTCCACATGGAGGCAACTTGTCTTTTTTGTAGTTGTGGGAACTACTTTTTCTGGCGGATGGTTTTTTCAATAAATCTTCGATTAATGTGTGTTTATTGTATAGAAATAAGGTTGGATGAATCTAGCAGTTGTATAAAAGCTTTACATCACTTGCAGTCGTGATTTGTGACCAATAAACCATGCCTAGGGGGGTCTAACGACCACCCCTAGGCATGGTTTATTGGTCACAAACCACTCCTGCGCGTGATGTAATGCTTAAATAGTACTCTGGAATGCTCTGCCCGAAAAACATCTTATCCACAATACATAACAAAATTTTAAAAAATATATTAAGAGATATCTTGCAAACTTGTCAAGTATGTAACTGTTATCTGTGTATTTTTTAGACTGGAATGTTAGATTTTATAATGTGAATTTGTATATTGTTTTGTCCAGGACCCCAGGAATACTAGAGGCTCTAATGGTTTAATAAACATAAACATAAACACGGACACACACCCTTTCACTTGAGTAAATGTTAAGTAATTGATTTCCATGCAACCAGCCGCTCTATTTCCATGAAGTAGTGATGTCCCAAAACGCTATTTAGAGGTAGAATATGTAATGCCATCAAACAGTGACCTATAGGCAAAATAACTTGTTTTGGTCTGATGTGTGGGTTGGAGTTTAGTAACTTATTATACTGTGAAGAACTACAGACCTCTCTTGGTAGAGCTTGAGGCGTGGCTAGCAGTAGCAACTTCTCCCCTATACCCACTGAAATCCAACCCAAACATCAGATCAAAACAAAAGATGCTCACACCTACGCAGATGACTATCTCTACACCTGTCTCTACACCTGTACGTCACGGCCTGTTTAAACACTGTCATGACTGAGCGTATTGAACCCAGTATGCAGAACACAGAAAAGCAGACAGGTCTCGGTAAAACGCAACAACGGGTGTATTTATTGTAAAAAGAGTCATCTGGTATCCGGGCAGGAATTGAATAAACACAGAGGGGGGTTCTCATTATGGTCCGAGGCGAGTGTGTGGGGCAGGGTATATACTATAGATGCTCTGGTCTAGTCAGTATCTACAACATTGAGATGCTCTAGTCTGGTCAGTAGCCACAACACTCAGATGCTCTAGTCTGGTCAGTAGCCACAACACTCAGATGCTCTGGTCTGGTCAGTAGCCACAACACTCAGATGCTCTGGTCTGGTCAGTAGCTACAACACTCAGATGCTCTGGTCTGGTCAGTAGCCACAACACTCAGATGCTCTGGTCTGGTCAGTAGCTACAACACTCAGATGCTCTGGTCTGGTCAGTAGCCACAACACTCAGATGCTCTGGTCTGGTCAGTAGCTACAACACTCAGATGATCTGGTCTGGTCAGTAGCTACAACACTCAGATGCTCTGGTCTGGTCAGTAGCTACAACACTCAGATGCTCTGGTCTGGTCAGTAGCAACAACACTCAGATGCTCTGGTCTGGTCAGTAGCTACAACACTCAGATGCTCTGGTCTGGTCAGTAGCTACAACACTCAGATGCTCTGGTCTGGTCAGTAGCCACAACACTCAGATGCTCTGGTCTGGTCAGTAGCTACAACACTCAGATGCTCTGGTCTGGTCAGTAGCAACAACACTCAGATGCTCTGGTCTGGTCAGTAGACTACAACACTCAGTCCATATACAGTAGTAGCCATTTGATTGTAGTGATTTTAATTAATTTTACTTGACCTCACTGTATAAAAATACTTATTGTGACCTCTAGGATTATCACAGCCTCATGGAACTTGGACCTGGGCGTTCAGGGGATTCATTTCCAGAACAGGAGTGCCTGTCATCCAATCGTAGAAAATGCAATTCTTAGGGAAATCTCCAAATGTCATCTACAGTTGACCTGCTATCCCCCCTAAAGATCCTCTACTGTTGACCTGCTAACCCCCCTAAAGATCCTCTACTGTTGACCTGCTACCCCCCCCCCCTAAAGATAATCTACTGTTGACCTGCTACCCCCCCCCCCCTAAAGATAATCTACTGTTGACCTGCTACCCCCCCATAAGATCTATTGTTGACCTGCTATCCCCCCTAAAGATAATCTACTGTTGACCTGCTACCCCCCCCCCCTAAAGATCATCTACTGTTGACCTGCTACCCCCCCCCCCCCCCCCCTAAAGATCATCTACTGTTGACCTGCTACCCCCCCCCCCCCCCCCTAAAGATCATCTACTGTTGACCTGCTACCCCCCCCCCCCCTAAAGATCATCTACTGTTGACCTGCTACCCCCCCCCCTAAAGATCATCTACTGTTGACCTGCTACCCCCCCCCCCCCCCCCCCCCCCCTAAAGATCATCTACTGTTGACCTGCCATCCTTTGAAACAGTTCAGAATAGGGTCGGCACTTGAGATTTGGCAGGTGATATTGTATCTAAGCCACGCAGACAGCTGACTGCTGAGGATGCTAATTGGTCTAAACCACTTTGGACCAGCACACTTTTGCACAAGTGCATACCTTAGCAGCCCGGCAAGACAGATTATCACGTGATCTCGCGAAGCCAGCTGTCATGCAAGGTTAACTCCCTGCCAGACACACACACGCACGCACGCACGCACGCACGCACGCACGCACACACACACACACACACACACACACACACACACACACACACACACACACACACACACACACACACACACACACACACACACACACACACACACACACACACACACACACACACACACACACACACACACACACACACACACACACACACACCAGTATACACACTCACACCTGGGAGCTATCCAGTCTTCAACTGTCGGCCATTAACACATCCTGCGCCATAAACATCGTACAACGTGTTTCAAGGTCATGCTAATTCTGCCATTCCACGGCATACGACGTTATTGAGATCATATTAAATTTTTTCGCCATGTTATTCATAATTCCCTCACGGAGCCTGGTCTGATGCAGTGGGAGCCTGCACAACTCTGCAACGCTTCAATACTGCCGCCTGGTGGATGATCGGCGAGTTGCAACCGGAAATGGATCTCTGGAGATCTCTGGTGCATCTGGCAAATGCGTCCGGCACTCACATATTGTTGCGGGACTGTAGACACACGTCCGTGTGTAGCGATCGCTGCCATAACGCAATAATCGATACGATTTGGGCGTTTATTATGATTATACAAACCGGAAATGGATTTAGGAGATCGCCGTCAAATAAGTTGGATCTTTTTCCTCCAGTCTCATCGGCGAACGGTAAGAGGACGCTGAAGTTACTTTCAGCCTGTTTGTTTATTATTATCAATGCAAACTGCTCTGATCAATATATCACCCATACTACATAAAGCATTTACTGACGATCACGGAATTATAAACGACCCCCCCCCCCCCATTCATCCGCGCATGATAAGTCATAACGTTTAGGATCATGTACAGTTGACATTTTTTATATAGCGTGTATCGCCAACAAACGGCAGTTGATAATCTATATATGCGTTTAGGCCTATAGCTCACATTCTAGGAATTACTGCAGAAAACGATAAGAACATATTTATATTCTAGAAGGTATTTTCGTATGAATATATGAATGAAAAAGTATAACGTTCCTACATCCTGAACGATAGATAATCGATGTTGAATGGGCCATAGTAATGTCAATTTAGCAATACAATTTAAAAAGTTATAGCCCTGCAAAGAAGGTAAACATCTCCATAGGCTTAGACTGGTGGCAGTGATCATACATTGATGGATAGAAGCGTGGCAGGGACTCCATTAGAGCGATGGGAGGTTAAAGTGCCTTGCTCAAGAACACATCAACAGTATTCATTCCCCCACACAAGTTTCTCTACCGGTCGATGAATTCAAACTGGTGACCTTGGTCACAAGCAGGCCCGGACTGGCCATCGGGAGCACCGGGAGTTTTCCCGGTGGCCTGGCCTGCACATAAAAAAAAAAAAAAAAAAAAAAAAAAAATATATATTATAATTTTTTTATTTATTTTTTGGTAGGCCATTGTTTCTAGTTGTGGCGGCGGCTCGGCGCGATAGTTTTTAGATAACCAGGTGGGTGGGGAACAACCAGGATTTCACTGTCTGCGACAGAGTTGGAGAACTATCGGACTCTCTCCCTCAAGCGGACACACACACACAATGGAGCCGTGCTGCCGCTTGTGATTGGTGGAGGCGGGACCAGGCGATACAACTGATTGACAGTGGAGGCGGCGAATGGAATGGCAGATGGCACAACTCCCAAAAGGAGTTGTTAAATCTGACATTACAAAAAACAATATGTGGTGGTTATGATTGGGGCTGAAGTTGAATAAACAATTTATGAAAGAAAGAGTCAAAATAATTCCAAGATAATTAAAAGATTACACACCTTTGCCACATTGGCTACAAACATAATCACTGCAAAGTTATCAAAAAAAATAAGAATCTGATCAAACACAAGGGTTAAGTTGTTGTTCCCTTTCTAATTTCCTCAAAAACATCTAGTCTAGTTAATGTGATCAATATTATTTGACAATTGATGCTTTTTGTTGGAAATTTCAGTCAGTGAGCTCATACTTTGAGCTAATTTTATAGTTAAAATGATTGAGACAACGCAATGCTCACCACACGCGATACATGTGTCACTATTCTGGCAGTGGCTACTGTTATTATAGTATTGTAATGAAAGGTCTGTTATTTAATGTTTGTAAAGGGCTATTTTAACTGTTGATGGGTAGTGCATCAGTAAAGTGAATATGGTATTGTGCTCTTGCCTTGTTAGAATAGGTGGAGAGAGTGGTTAACTGTATTATAATAGTAAATAGAAAAATATGTTGTGCTCTTGCTTTTTTCTTTTTGAAGGTGGAGAGAGTACCATTGCTAGTGCCACAACAGTTGTATTTGAGGTTCATAACAGTACATTGTACTAAGCAATTGTTGGCTCATTAGTTTGTGATTCACATCCACTAAAATTCACCAGAATGCAGGAAATTAAGTCTTTGTAACTAAAATTTTCCGGGTGGGGGACCCCCAGACCCCGCTTAAAAAGTGGCCTGATTGGGGCTATATTTCGCGCTATATCTCCCGGTATGAATTATTTCCCCAGTCCGGCCCTGGTCACAAGCCTGCGTCACTAGGCATTAGGCTACTGGTGCCCCTATGTTTTGCAACGATGCAGAGAAAAGATTTTGACGCAATATTGCCAACAATTTGGTCAAAGGTCATCTTTGCTTCTTACAGCCGACTATGCTATCCACACTGATGTGCTCCTATGTGTCCATTGCAGCCCCTACAGAAGGCACCAGATCATATCATTAAAAACGATGCCCTGATATTAATAGATCTGTGAGTGTACATTGGGACAACACACATCACAGCTTTGCATGCCACAAGGCCCTTTTTATAAGGTATCGTCTTAATGTTAATATCTGGTGCCAGGAAAACAGCCTCTCCCTGAACGTCAGCAAAACAAAGGAGATGATTGTGGACTTCAGGAGGTCGGGGGTCAAGGACTACAGCCCCCTCAGCATCGACGGGGCACCGGTTGAGAGAGTCAACAGCTTTAAGTACCTCGGAGCCTACATATCCGAGGACTTGACATGGACCACACACATTGACAGTGTTGTGAAGAAGGCACGACAACGCCTCTACTTCCTCAGGCGCCTAAGGAAGTTCCAAGTCAGTCAGAAGATCCTTAAGAACTTCTACTCATGTACAATAGAGAGCATCTTGACCGGCAACATCACCTCCTGGTTTGGGAATAGCACTGCACAAGACCGAAGCAGACTACAAAGAGTGACACGTTCAGCCGAACGCACAATTGGAGGGGGGCTCCCCACCCTCCAGAACATTTACAACAAGCGTTGCAAGGGCAAGGCTAAGAGAATCATTAAAGGCTCCAGTCACCCGAACAACTGCCTCTTTGAACTGCTGCGGTCAGGCAAGCGATACCAGAGTCTCAAGGCGAGCACAGAAAGACTCAGAAGAAGCTTCTATCCCCAGGCCATCAGGCTGCTAAACGAACAATGAACACTACACAACAACAACCACCAAACGCACATAGCACACACATCCACACGCACACACTCACTTTAAACAAACACACTGTAGCACCCACTCCACACACTTTATAGCACACACCCACTTTAAACAAACACACTGTAGCACCCACTCCCCACACTTTATATTTATCGATGAAGGATTGCACTACAACTCGTACACCTTACTGTAAATTGTACCTAAATTGTACCTCATCCCATTTCTGCTTTGCACTATATATTACTGTACATTAGTACACTGCATAGTATTGTATATTATATGGTAACTCAGAACAGTGTACATATGTCTATACCGAACACTGTGACCTCATTTTCTTCTTCTAAATTACATGCTATACTATGTTATTTGATACTATCTTGTCTAGCACAGTCTCTGGAGCGTAACAGTAAGAAGCATTTTGTATGAAAGTATTCTGTACTTCTGTATGACAACTATTAAAGAAACTTGAAACTTGGTCAACGTGCCCGAACCAGGGCTAGCGTTGCCTCGTAATACTTAGCTTCACCACAGATAATTACAGCTCTGTTCTGGAATGAGTTATAGGGAGAGAGTGTGGCAGGACAAACTAGCTCAGCGTTTCTCTGTCCTTTCAGTCCTAGAGACCAGAAAACAGATGGAGGGTGGTATCTGTTTTGATATCAAGAAAGCAACCGCCCAATAGTTAGCAACAAGGAGCCGGTGTATAAGAGCTGGTGTATAGTAACTGGTGTATAGTATAGTCAGGGCCGTCTCAGGGGGTGTGCGAGCAGTGCGGTCGCACAGGGCCTCGCGGGAAGGGGGGCCTTGCACAAAAAAAAATAAAAAAAAATAAAAAAAAAAAAATTTTTATTTATTCTTTTTTTATTTTTATTTTTTGCGAGGCCCCCCTTCCCGCGAGGCCCTTTTTCATCACAGACCTAAAATCTAGTTTTGCTTATATGCTTATATATTTCACATTAGACACGTTTGTAGAATGTGTCTGACTTGTTCCTGGCTCTGCAGATACACTATTGGAGGCAGCTCAGTGGCGGCCGCCACTGGGGGGAGCTAGGGCGCCGCCACCCCTGCCGCGCCCCCTGGTAAAGAGAGGAGGAGAAGAAGAAAATTTTTTATTTTTATTTTAGACCCCTAAAAATAAAATAAACATGTTTAAAATGAATAATATTTACTCATTTTAAGTATGTTTGTGTTTCCAATGCACAATATAACGTTAAAATATAAAATATTAATAATCGTTTTCCTGAACAGGAAGTGACGATTCTGTCTGATAAAGAACGTTCCATTACCTTAGCCGCATTTCTCCTGCCGTATTTCTCTCGGGCTAAACGCAATAGCGCTCTGAGTGCTGTTTCATCGCTGTATCCGTCGCAGCCAATCAGTGCGTAACGCGTTGTGCGTTGAAATATGATGTTTATGATGGAAGCCGGGCACGATTTGAAGCGGTCTAAGCAGCAGCGTCTATTATTTTTTTCCGTAGCAGCATTTTTTTCCTTAGCCGCATTTCGCGGAGACGCTCTCTGATTGGCCGACGCGGCGATGCCATTTTTTTTCTTAGCCACAGTTTGCAACTTGTGATTCAGTCTGGAGTCTGGACAGTGGGCAGTGAGTGGAATGGATATACATCGACAACAGTCTGGGGGACAGTCAGTGGACATACACTTTATTAAGCCCTCCGGCTGGACCACGTTTCAATTAAACAAAGTGAGTTAATTCTCTCTCTCTCTCTCTCTTAGCCAACTCAGCTAACTTTAGCTGCTGTTAGCCACTCAGCTAATGCTTAACTAACGCTCGCTCGCTCTCTCTCTCTCTCTCTCTCTCTCTCTCTCTCTCTCTCTCTCTCTCTCTCTCTCTCTCTCTCTCTCTCTCTCTCTCTCTCTCTCTCTCTCTGTTGTGCTGCCTGCACCCGCCGTGGTGTGTCTGTGTGTGTCTCTCTCTCTCTCTCTCTCTATCTCTCTCTCTCTCTCTCTCTCTCTCTCTCTCTCTCTCTCTCTCTCTCTCTGCCTATGCGTGTGTTTGGAGACGGAGCGAGTTTGTTTCTAACGTTTCTATTTATATATTGTGTTTCAAGTTGTGAATTAGACTGTACTTTATTTGGCCAATGCGTGGTACATGTTTGGTATAGCGCCCCCTAGCGCCCCCTCTGGAGAATAATCCAGGAGCCGCCACTGAGGCAGCTCTGAGGCTCTGCAGCAGAATTGGTTTCAATGAGGGGAGGGGTTACAGGTAAGGTAGCGTCTGACTATTTCGCGCGTGCAGCATTGGAGGTTATGCCAGCCAAGATGAAGAGGACATCGTTCGGCAGATGGACTGAAGATGAAAGTTGTTGCATGTTAGACAGTTCAGTCAGGCTAGCCATCCCGGCTAAAGGCAGCTTTAGCTACGTTATAATATTGAGTGCTAACGTGTGGTTCAGTCGGGATAGCCATGATGATGTCGGCTAGTAGCTAGCTTAGTTCAAGTTTCAAGTTTCTTTAATAGTTGTCATACAGAAGTACAGAATACTTTTATACAAAATGCTTCTTACTGTTGCGCTCCAGAGACTGTGCAGGACAAGATAAGTATGAAATAAAATAACATAGTAAAATTAGAAGTAAAAAAATGAGGTCACAGTGTTCAGTTTAGACATTATGTACAATGTTCGATGCAGAATAGACGTAGTTACCATACAATATACAATACTGTGCAGTGTACTAATATACAATACTATATAGTGCAAGGCAGAAATGGAGAAATGGGACGAGGTGCAATTTAGGTACAATTCACAGTAGGTGTACGAGTTGTAGTGCAAATCCTTTATCAATAAATATAAAGTGTAAGTGTGTTTGTGTGATCTAAAGTGTGGAGAGTGGGTGCTGCAGTGTGTTGTTTGTTTGAGTGAGTGTGTGCGTGTGGGTGTGTGTGCTGTGTGCATTTGATGGTTGTTGCATAGTGATTATTGTTCGTTTAGCGATTATTGTTCGTTTAGCAGCCTGATGGCCTGGGGATAGAAGCTTCTTCTGAGTCTTTCTGTGCTCGCCTTAAGACTCCGGTATCGCTTGCCTGACCGCAGCAGTTCAAAGAGGCAGTTGTTCGGGTGGCTCGAGTCCTTAATAATTCTCTTAGCCTTCCCCTTGCACCGCTTGTTGTAAATGTTCTGGAGGGTGGGAAGCCCCCCTCCAATTGTGCGTTCGGCTGAACGTGTCACTCTTTGTAGTCTGCTACGGTCTTGTGCAGTGCTATTCCCAAACCAGGAGGTGATGTTGCCGGTCAGGATGCTCTCTATTGTACATGAGTAGAAGTTCCTAAGGATCTTCTGACTGACTTGGAACTTCCTTAGGCGCCTGAGGAAGTAGAGGCGTTGTCGTGCCTTCTTCACAACACTGTCAATGTGTGTGGTCCATGTCAAGTCCTCGGATATGTGGGCTCCGAGGTACTTGAAACTGTTCACTCTCTCAACCGGTGCCCCGTCGATGCTGAGGGGGCTGTAGTCCTTGACCCCTGACCTCCTGAAGTCCACAATCATCTCTTTTGTTTTGCTGACGTTCAGGGAGAGGCAGTTCTCCTGACACCACTGTGACAGGTTCTCTACCTCTTCCAGGTAGGCCCTTTCGTCGTTGGCAGAGATCAGGCCCACCACTACTGTGTCATCAGCAAATTTGATGATGGTGTTGTTGTTCCGCTGTGCTACGCAGTCATGTGTGTACAGGGAGTAGAGGAGGGGGCTCAGAACACAGCCCTGGGGGGCCCCTATGTTGAGCGTGATGGATGAGGAGGTGCAGTTGCCGGCTCTTACCACCTGGGGTCTGCCCGTCAGGAAGTCCAAGACCCACTGGCAGAGGTCATAGTTCAAGCCCAGCTAAAGGCTAACTAGCGTTAGCTAACCTAGAGAGAGCGCGTGCAGCATTGTTATGCCAAGATGAAGAGGACGGTCGTTCGGCAGATGAACTTCGTCAACTCCACGCGGTTGTCTCCATCCTCTTGGACGTTTGGTGAGTTTTTAATGCACTCTATTCTATTCCCGCCGTGGATATCTCTCTCTCTCTCTCTCGGGAGCCAAACGGGCCGGCTAGGTAGTAGCTAACGGTGTGTGGCCTGGTGTCAGCACCTGGTGCGAGGGAGGTGAGCTTGGTGTTTCATTATGAGAATATCTCCATGCTCAAGTCGGCTATAGTCCGTGAGGGACTTGTTGCCGGCACCGCTATGGTAAACACCACTCTGTAGTGGGACGTGTATTGCCTTCTTTTTCCCTTCTCTCTTCGTATGAGAAGAGGAAAACACAGTGGCTGTCTGAAGTGTTGGCCTGTATTGCTTTTCTCACGTTGTACAGTTTTTCAGTGGTAGCTAGTGGTTAGCGATAGCCGGGTTGAGCTAACTGTTAGCCAGTTTTTTTTTTTGCGAGGCCCCCCTTCCCGCGAGGCCCTTTTTCATCACAGACCTAAAATCTAGTTTTGCTTATATGCTTATATATTTCACATTAGACACGTTTGTAGAATGTGTCTGACTTGTTCCTGGCTCTGCGGCTCTGCAGATACACTATTGGAGGCAGCTCAGTGGCGGCCGCCACTGGGGGGAGCTAGGGCGCCGCCACCCCTGCCGCGCCCCCTGGTAAAGAGAGGAGGAGAAGAAGAAAATGTTTTATTTTTATTTTAGACCCCTAAAAATAAAATAAACATGTTTAAAATGAATAATATTTACTCATTTTAAGTATGTTTGTGTTTCCAATGCACAATATAACGTTAAAATATAAAATATGAATAATCGTTTTCCTGAACAGGAAGTGACGATTCTGTCTGATAAAGAACGTTCCATTACCTTAGCCGCATTTCTCCTGCCGTATTTCTCTCGGGCTAAAATAGCGCTCTGAGTGCGCGTCACTGTTTCATCGCTGTATCCGTCGCAGCCAATCAGTGCGTAACGCGTTGTGCGTTGAAATATGATGTTTATGATGGAAGCCGGGCACGATTTGAAGCGGTCTAAGCAGCAGCGTCTATTATTTTTTTCCGTAGCAGCATTTTTTTCCTTAGCCGCATTTCGCGGAGACGCTCTCTGATTTGCCGACGCGGCGATGCCAGTTTTTTTTTTTAGCCACAGTTTGCAACATGTTCGAGGCTGTGTGTTGTGAACTTGTGATTCAGTCTGGAGTCTGGACAGTGGGCAGTGAGTGGAATGGATATACATCGACAACAGTCTGGGGGACAGTCAGTGGACATACACTTTATTAAGCCCTCCGGCTGGACCACGTTTCAATTAAACAAAGTGAGTTAATTCTCTCTCTCTCTCTCTCTTAGCCAACTGAGCTAACTTTAGCTGCTGTTAGCCACTCAGCTAATGCTTAACTAACGCTCTCTCTCTCTCTCTCTCTCTCTCTCTCTCTCTCTCTCTCTCTCTCTCTCTCTCTCTCTCTCTCTCTCTCTCTCTCTTCTGTTGTGCTGCCTGCACCCGCCGTGGTGTGTCTGTGTGTGTCTCTCTCTCTCTCTCTCTCTCTCTCTCTCTCTCTCTCTCTCTCTCTCTCTCTCTCTCTCTCTCTCTCTCTCTCTCTCTCTCTCTCTGCCTATGCGTGTGTTTGGAGACGGAGCGAGTTTGTTTCTAACGTTTCTATTTATATATTGTGTTTCAAGTTGTGAATTAGACTGTACTTTATTTGGCCAATGCGTGGTACATGTTTGGTATAGCGCCCCCTAGCGCCCCCTCTGGAGAATAATCCAGGAGCCGCCACTGAGGCAGCTCTGAGGCTCTGCAGCAGAATTGGTTTCAATGAGGGGAGGGGTTACAGGTAAGGTAGCGTCTGACTATTTCGCGCGTGCAGCATTGGAGGTTATGCCAGCCAAGATGAAGAGGACATCGTTCGGCAGATGGACTGAAGATGAAAGTTGTTGCATGTTAGACAGTTCAGTCAGGCTAGCCATCCCGGCTAAAGGCAGCTTTAGCTACGTTATAATATTGAGTGCTAACGTGTGGTTCAGTCGGGATAGCCATGATGATGTCGGCTAGTAGCTAGCTTAGTTCAAGTTTCAAGTTTCTTTAATAGTTGTCATACAGAAGTACAGAATACTTTTATACAAAATGCTTCTTACTGTTGCGCTCCAGAGACTGTGCAGGACAAGATAAGTATGAAATAAAATAACATAGTAAAATTAGAAGTAAAAAAATGAGGTCACAGTGTTCAGTTTAGACATATGTACAATGTTCGATGCAGAATAGACGTAGTTACCATACAATATACAATACTGTGCAGTGTACTAATATACAATACTATATAGTGCAAGGCAGAAATGGAGAAATGGGACGAGGTGCAATTTAGGTACAATTCACAGTAGGTGTACGAGTTGTAGTGCAAATCCTTTATCAATAAATATAAAGTGTAAGTGTGTTTGTGTGATCTAAAGTGTGGAGAGTGGGTGCTGCAGTGTGTTGTTTGTTTGAGTGAGTGTGTGCGTGTGGGTGTGTGTGCTGTGTGCATTTGATGGTTGTTGCATAGTGATTATTGTTCGTTTAGCGATTATTGTTCGTTTAGCAGCCTGATGGCCTGGGGATAGAAGCTTCTTCTGAGTCTTTCTGTGCTCGCCTTAAGACTCCGGTATCGCTTGCCTGACCGCAGCAGTTCAAAGAGGCAGTTGTTCGGGTGGCTCGAGTCCTTAATAATTCTCTTAGCCTTCCCCTTGCACCGCTTGTTGTAAATGTTCTGGAGGGTGGGAAGCCCCCCTCCAATTGTGCGTTCGGCTGAACGTGTCACTCTTTGTAGTCTGCTACGGTCTTGTGCAGTGCTATTCCCAAACCAGGAGGTGATGTTGCCGGTCAGGATGCTCTCTATTGTACATGAGTAGAAGTTCCTAAGGATCTTCTGACTGACTTGGAACTTCCTTAGGCGCCTGAGGAAGTAGAGGCGTTGTCGTGCCTTCTTCACAACACTGTCAATGTGTGTGGTCCATGTCAAGTCCTCGGATATGTGGGCTCCGAGGTACTTGAAACTGTTCACTCTCTCAACCGGTGCCCCGTCGATGCTGAGGGGGCTGTAGTCCTTGACCCCCGACCTCCTGAAGTCCACAATCATCTCTTTTGTTTTGCTGACGTTCAGGGAGAGGCAGTTCTCCTGACACCACTGTGACAGGTTCTCTACCTCTTCCAGGTAGGCCCTTTCGTCGTTGGCAGAGATCAGGCCCACCACTACTGTGTCATCAGCAAATTTGATGATGGTGTTGTTGTTCCGCTGTGCTACGCAGTCATGTGTGTACAGGGAGTAGAGGAGGGGGCTCAGAACACAGCCCTGGGGGGCCCCTATGTTGAGCGTGATGGATGAGGAGGTGCAGTTGCCGGCTCTTACCACCTGGGGTCTGCCCGTCAGGAAGTCCAAGACCCACTGGCAGAGGTCATAGTTCAAGCCCAGCTAAAGGCTAACTAGCGTTAGCTAACCTAGAGAGAGCGCGTGCAGCATTGTTATGCCAAGATGAAGAGGACGGTCGTTCGGCAGATGAACTTCGTCAACTCCACGCGGTTGTCTCCATCCTCTTGGACGTTTGGTGAGTTTTTAATGCACTCTATTCTATTCCCGCCGTGGATATCTCTCTCTCTCTCTCTCGGGAGCCAAACGGGCCGGCTAGGTAGTAGCTAACGGTGTGTGGCCTGGTGTCAGCACCTGGTGCGAGGGAGGTGAGCTTGGTGTTTCATTATGAGAATATCTCCATGCTCAAGTCGGCTATAGTCCGTGAGGGACTTGTTGCCGGCACCGCTATGGTAAACACCACTCTGTAGTGGGACGTGTATTGCCTTCTTTTTCCCTTCTCTCTTCGTATGAGAAGAGGAAAACACAGTGGCTGTCTGAAGTGTTGGCCTGTATTGCTTTTCTCACGTTGTACAGTTTTTCAGTGGTAGTGATAGCTTGCTTCTGCATTAGCTAGTGGTTAGCGATAGCCGGGTTGAGCTAACTGTTAGCCAGTTTTTTTTTTTGCGAGGCCCCCCTTCCCGCGAGGCCCTTTTTCATCACAGACCTAAAATCTAGTTTTGCTTATATGCTTATATATTTCACATTAGACACGTTTGTAGAATGTGTCTGACTTGTTCCTGGCTCTGCGGCTCTGCAGATAAACTATTGGAGGCAGCTCAGTGGCGGCCGCCACTGGGGGGAGCTAGGGCGCCGCCACCCCTGCCGCGCCCCCTGGTAAAGAGAGGAGGAGAAGAAGAAAATGTTTTATTTTTATTTTAGACCCCTAAAAATATAATAAACATGTTTAAAATGAATAATATTTACTCATTTTAAGTATGTTTGTGTTTCCAATGCACAATATAACGTTAAAATATAAAATATTAATAATCGTTTTCCTGAACAGGAAGTGACGATTCTGTCTGATAAAGAACGTTCCATTACCTTAGCCGCATTTCTCCTGCCGTATTTCTCTCGGGCTAAACGCAATAGCGCTCTGAGTGCGCGTCACTGTTTCATCGCTGTATCCGTCGCAGCCAATCAGTGCGTAACGCGTTGTGCGTTGAAATATGATGTTTATGATGGAAGCCGGGCACGATTTGAAGCGGTCTAAGCAGCAGCGTCTATTATTTTTTTCCGTAGCAGCATTTTTTTCCTTAGCCGCATTTCGCGGAGACGCTCTCTGATTTGCCGACGCGGCGATGCCAGTTTTTTTTTTGGCCACAGTTTGCAACATGTTCGAGGCTGTGTGTTGTGAACTTGTGATTCAGTCTGGAGTCTGGACAGTGGGCAGTGAGTGGAATGGATATACATCGACAACAGTCTGGGGGACAGTCAGTGGACATACACTTTATTAAGCCCTCCGGCTGGACCACGTTTCAATTAAACAAAGTGAGTTAATTCTCTCTCTCTCTCTCTCTTAGCCAACTGAGCTAACTTTAGCTGCTGTTAGCCACTCAGCTAATGCTTAACTAACGCTCGCTCTCTCTCTCTCTCTCTCTCTCTCTCTCTCTCTCTCTCTCTCTCTCTCTCTCTCTCTCTCTCTCTCTCTCTCTCTCTCTCTCTCTCTCTCTCTCTCTTCTGTTGTGCTGCCTGCACCCGCTGTGGTGTGTCTGTGTGTGTCTCTCTCTCTCTCTCTCTCTCTCTCTCTCTCTCTCTCTCTCTCTCTCTCTCTCTCTCTCTCTCTGCCTATGCGTGTGTTTGGAGACGGAGCGAGTTTGTTTCTAACGTTTCTATTTATATATTGTGTTTCAAGTTGTGAATTAGACTGTACTTTATTTGGCCAATGCGTGGTACATGTTTGGTATAGCGCCCCCTAGCGCCCCCTCTGGAGAATAATCCAGGAGCCGCCACTGAGGCAGCTCTGAGGCTCTGCAGCAGAATTGGTTTCAATGAGGGGAGGGGTTACAGGTAAGATAGCGTCTGACTATTTCGCGCGTGCAGCATTGGAGGTTATGCCAGCCAAGATGAAGAGGACATCGTTCGGCAGATGGACTGAAGATGAAAGTTGTTGCATGTTAGACAGTTCAGTCAGGCTAGCCATCCCGGCTAAAGGCAGCTTTAGCTACGTTATAATATTGAGTGCTAACGTGTGGTTCAGTCGGGATAGCCATGATGATGTCGGCTAGTAGCTAGCTTAGCTAAAGGCTAACTAGCGTTAGCTAACCTAGAGAGAGCGCGTGCAGCATTGTTATGCCAAGATGAAGAGGACGGTCGTTCGGCAGATGAACTTCGTCAACTCCACGCGGTTGTCTCCATCCTCTTGGACGTTTGGTGAGTTTTTAATGCACTCTATTCTATTCCCGCCGTGGATATCTCTCTCTCTCTCTCTCGGGAGCCAAACGGGCCAGCTAGGTAGTAGCTAACGGTGTGTGGCCTGGTGTCAGCACCTGGTGCGAGGGAGGTGAGCTTGGTGTTTCATTATGAGAATATCTCCATGCTCAAGTCGGCTATAGTCCGCGAGGGACTTGTTGCCGGCACCGCTATGGTAAACACCACTCTGTAGTGGGACGTCCCAGATAGCAAAAGGTGTTAATTCAATGTTGATTTATGGTCACAATGCTTGATTTTTGGTTAAGGTCGACGATTGATGTTGAATCACCCATTAACCGCTAAAGCAATTAACTAATGTTGAAAACATATCATTGAATCAATATTGTTTTGTGGTTGCATTTTAATGATTGAAATGCCAATATCTAATAAATGTTGAATCAACGGATGCTGTTCAACGTATGCTGTTTGTCGTCATTACGTTACGTAACCCCCAATTTAAACAGACGTACGTCCCAGCATGCAGCTGAGCACTCGATCTCTCAATGTGAACTGCTGGTCAGAACAGCACGTCTGGTTCCCCCCGGATTTGATTCTACTGAGTGCTTTACAGTAAGTTTTGGCTATATTACTTTTATCTTAACTGTGTTCTGTGAAAAATAACGTTATTGTGAGTGTGCACCAGTGGATCTTGACGGCGTTGTGCATGTGATATGCTGCAGTTTGGTAGGTAAATATATATATACGTCAACTAAGATAAATATTCATGAATATCCGTAGCGTGTGCTTAATATAACTCTGGAGAGTGTGCAAGTGGAATCGTACGGTTGTTTAAGTTATTTCGATGTTAATATTACGGTTGTTTAAGTTATTTCGATGTTAATATTAAAGCGCCAACGATTAGAAATTGCGTGGTCCAATTGCGTGCGTTGTTACTGAATGACGTTGTGCGACTCAGCCAATCAAAAGCATGCTTATTGGGTGAACAGGAAGTAGTCAAGGAAGCACGCGCTAGCTGGCCTAGTAAACACGTGGATCCGTAAATGCAACGTTGCCTACCAGACAACAACGGGACCGCGTGTTTCTTTTTGTATGGCTGTTCAAACTAATTTTACAGTTCTGCTAGCTACATGCAGTATTTAGCGAGCTGGGTTAGCCGGTTAGTTGGCTTTGAATCCCGGCTGCGGCTAGGTAGCCAGCTAGCTAAATGCACCGCGACGGTGATGTCACCAAACAAAATGGCGGCGCCCATGTTGATAAAGCGCTTCACATAACAAATCGTTTTTTCTTAGAAACTGCTTATTTTTATAACGTGATTTTTTTCTGTGGCTTATCTAAATACTAATTTGATGCTATGACTATGTTTATATCGCTATATGCTTCATCTCCCCTTGCACTCTTTCTAAGTTGGTTAAGGTTAGAGTTTGTCTTAGAGCATGGCGATAGAACGGCAGGTAGTTTACAGGCTGTTTGAGACTTAATTGTTCTAGCCAAGTAAATACCACAATTTATGTACCATTACATTGACTATATAGTTAGACGTTTGGTTATATACATGGTATTTTCTAATGAACAATATAACAATAATATAATAATGGACTCTCTTGATATTGATCAAAATGTAGAATTATGCAAGCGTTTCACCCTGCACATTGCAATGCAGCACATTAATGTCGACCCTCCCCCCTTTTTTCTTTCTTTTTCCAGAATCACGTACCAGTTTCAAGAAGCCGCACGTTGCAGCAATTGAAGCAAAGACCTGTTCTAGCCAAGTAAATAGCACAATGTATGTACCATTACATTGACTACAGCACCTCATCACTATGTCATCTTATTCTCGGGCTAAAAGACGTAGAGTCAACAAATTAGTGAGAGAGACAGAGCAGGCTATCCTCACTGATTATAAGTTAATTGTTGCTGCTAATTCAAGGACAAACCATCACTCTTTAGAGAACACAGATCCTGTCACAGCCTATACTGAGTGCCTGCTCGATTTACCAAAGACAGACTTGCCACTAGATTTAACAACTAGATCAGACTTGCCACTAGATTTATCAACTTCAGACTTGCCACTAAACAGACCACTAACTATCAGTGATCAAAGTGAAAATATTGACTCACCAGGGCCCTCATTCATCAATAGTGTGCGTAGAACATTTCTATTTCCACACATAAGCACGGAATGTAGAACTAGTGTACGCACAGGGAAGTCGGGATTCATCACACGGTGCGTAAGCAGGCTCTATGCTCCTCCGTGTTGATGAATACCACTTTGTTCTACCGTCAATGCTCGTGCATGATTATCCATATATGGTCATGAAAATGAGGAAACACCCCCCATGGGATGTGAAATAATGGACTGACCCGAGCGGGACTCTGAGAAACTCCACGGAGAATTCACTGCTGTCGAACCAAGAAGAGTCAGAAGACACTATCGCGTATTATGGGATAAATAAAAGGCGGATTTGTAAACGGTGATGTCAGATATCAACGGCTCCCTAAGACCATTGCTGCAATTCTGCCTGGACAGCTCAAAATACTAATAAAGACCGTTCGTTGACCACTGTTTGGCGTTGGTTGTGTGTCATTATAACCGTGCTGTAATATGAATGCCTTTATTAGTTGTCTTCGATTGGCTATATGATTTTTAGAGGCATCTATTTTGTTGTCGGCTAATAAAGACCGCGCTGGAATATGACTGCCTTTTCCCGTGTTGTTTGATTAATACCCAGGGGCAGGGATTAAAGTTCTCCTCAATTCTATTCCAAATCGCGATGGATCTTCCGTCAATTTTCTACCTGCTGCATATGATTTCTAGAGGCATACTACAATCTATTTTGATGTCAGTATTGGGTAGCCTATATAAACAATATAATACGAGAGCATATACAAGAACAATGAATCTCACTGCATGTATGATGTAGCCTGCCTTTCAATACATGAACTTGAATTCCATCATGTTTGTGTGCGGGACTCACACGGCTGTTGTCACAATGGGTGGTACCGGTGTACAGTAATAATAACAGTCCACACAATATCACGATCCATGCCATAGCCTATGTTCTATTAGGACATGGTCTGTGACGACAAATGTTCTAGAATGTTTGATTAAGATATCATACTCTGACAGCATGCCTATGAGCAACAAAAACGCGAACTTGAATCCCATCATATAGTCTATTATTTCTTATACAGTAAAAAGGGGGAAGAACACTATATTCATATGACTTATTCTGCTTACAGCTTCGAAATTCCACTTGTTTCGTTTAACGTAAAGCCTTTTAAATATAATCAAAATGTTCCCGTGTTTCGGCGGTCTGTACGCAAAATAATAACGAGTTGAGCTTTATGATTTATGATGAATTGAAAATGGGGGACCCTGATGTAAACAAGACGAAAGTTGGTCTGCATCCCCAATTAACAATTGTATGTACTGAGCTGTACTGTACTGTACCCATTCTGCAATCTGTTAATAAACTTTTCAATCAATCAATCAATCAAGCTACGCGGAGCGCAGTCAGTCAGTAGCCTACACCCCGTATATTCCGATAACGCTATATAAACCATGCTGCATTCATTCTGAGAGAAAGATCTATTATTCCAAATGCTATTTATAGGGTTTTGACCATAATTACACTACTGTTGCTATTTTACAATGAACTATAATGAACTACGGTTCGTACAGAACATGCCAGTGTTATTATGCACAGAAGCTCATTTCCTTGTTGTAATAATATATTCTACCACTGGGCGTCAGGTAAGTGTGGTCTGACCTGTGTGTAGATGTAAGCACGGAGTCAAGTTCAAATCGAAATTGATGAATCCCACTCTTTGCTTAGAAATGATCGTACGCACAGGGTAAGCACAGATCTGTGCTTAGAACACGTTGATGAATGAGGGCCCAGGTGAGTCAAATGCACATTTTGAAAGTATAGCTGGGGATGACGAAATTGAACCTGAACATGTCTTTGACAGTGATGAGCATAATGAAGATTTCCTCATGACAAGTTTAAAATATTGGGCAACATCCTATTCAGTCTCTCTGGTTGCACTATCATCTTTGCTGTCCTTTTTGAAGATGTTTCACCCCACCCTTCCTAAAGATGGAAGAACATTGCTAGGAACACAAAAACATGTGCCTACCACTAAGATTGAAGGGGGAGAATACTATCATTTTGGTTTAGTCAAAGGGGTGCTTTCACGGTTGGTATGTTTGATTTTACCGGCAACTCTGACAACTCTTAATTTACAGTTTAATATAGATGGTTTACCTTTATTCAAAAGTTCTAAACTTCAGTTTTGGCCCATACTTGGAAGTCTCAAATGTGACTACACAAAGTCCCCATTTGTTGTTGGCATTTTTTGTGGTCTAAGCAAGCCAAAGAGTGTTTTTGAGTACCTAGAGCAGTTTGTCAAAGATCTTCAGAATGTACTGTCTAATGGCATTATTTATAATGACAAGCAATTTGATGTACAGATTTCTTCTTTCATTTGTGATGCCCCGGCTAGAGCTTATATTAAGCAGACCAAGGCATTTAATGGCTATTCTGGTTGTGACAAGTGTTTTCAGGAGGGTGTATGGAGAAATAAAATGACATATCCTGAAACAAAAGTCAGACTTAGGACAGACTCCAGTTTCTCAGACATGGTTGATGAGGCACATCACAATGGGACGAGCCCTTTAACAGGTTTAGTTAAGATGGTTTCTATGTTTCCAACTGATTACATGCATCTCTGTTGTCTCGGAGTTACAAGGAAACTGCTTAATATATGGTTAAAGGGGAAGAATTTGGCAACAAGGGTCCCTTCCAAAACTGTACAAGCCATTTCAGGTAAACTGCTAAAGCTACGTCCCTACATGCCTTGTGAATTTAACCGTAAACCAAGGGAACTGTCAGAGTTAGATCGCTGGAAAGCTACTGAGTTGCGATCCTTCATGTTGTATTGGGGTCCTGTTGTTTTGAAGGATTCCCTCCCCAGTGAGCTGTATGACAACTTCATGTTGTTTTCTGTTGGAATGTACTTGTTGCTGTCCCCTAGTATTTCTGAGGAAATGTTGGCCTTTGCGCACAAGTTGATGGTTTCTTTTGTTGAACACTTTGGGACAGTGTATGGAAGAGGTGAAATTGTGTACAATGTACACCAGCTTATTCATTTGGCTGAGGAATACAGGAAGTTTGGCACTCTAGATAATATCTCAGGATTCCCTTTTGAGAACTATCTTGGACAAATTAAGCATCTTCTACGCAAGCCACAGCAGCCTCTACAACAGGTAGTGAAAAGGTTGTCTGAAATTCCACATGTTGGATCCCCATGTCCCACAGATGATCCAATTTTGCGTAATATTCACACTGATGGGCCTGTCCCCCCACAGTTTACTTCTTCACAACAGTACAGGAAGGTCTCCACTCATCGGTTTACTTTGTCCACAAAGAAAGGAGACAATTGTATTGAGGTTGGAGATGGATTTGCATTAGTAGAGAATATTCTTAAATCAGAGGAAGAGGTATATATAATTTACAGAAAGTACAGACACAAACAGCCATACTACATGTATCCCTGTGAATCATCATACATTGGTACATACAAGGTCAGTGGCTTGCAAGAAGATATAGGGATAGGTAAACTTCGCTATATCAAGCGCAAATGTCTTCTCTCTCCAGACGGAGATGGTGCCATTGCAATACCACTACTTCATTTAACAGCATAACCATACTGCCCTACAAAGCTAAAGTGCAGTAACTATATTGACACACTGACTCTAACGTCGGATTTCGGGGCATAACTTACCTCATTAATAAATACACAATTAGTACAATATTACATGTACACAGATAACATGTTTGGCTGGCCAATTGAAACGCTTAAAGGAAAACTCCAACATTTTGTGAAATTAGCTTATTTAACATCTTCCCTGGAGTTGGACAAGAAGATGCATACCTTTTTCGTCTCTCTGCATGCTTTGGGCTTAGGGAACGCCTGGACCGTTAGCCTAGCTTAACTTCATCACTGGAAGTGGGGCAGACATCTAGCCTAGTTCACTACAGTCAGGAAATATACTCCAAATACAACTCCCAAACGTTCCTGTAAACATGTTGTGACCTGTGTGTTTACGCCGTCTCCCAGTCACACAAGTCACACGAGTCTCCCAGTCACATGAGTCTCGTGTGACTGGGAGACTTTTGTGACTTGGAGACTTGTGTGACTTGTAGACTTGTGTGACTTGTGTGACTTGTGTGACTTGGAGACTTGTGTGACTTGGAGACGTGTGTGACTTGTGTGACTTGGAGACTTGTGTGACTTGTGTGACTTGGACTTGTGTGACTTGTGTGACTTGTGTGACTTGTGTGACTTGTGTGACTTGGAGACTTGTGTGACTCGTGTGACTTGGAGACTTGGACTTGTGTGACTTGTGTGACTTGGACTTGTGTGACTTGTGTGACTTGTGTGACTTGTGTGACTTGGAGACTTGTGTGACTTGGAGACTTGTGTGACTTGTGTGACTTGGATACTTGTGTGACTTGTGTGACTTGAGCTTGTGTGACTTGTGTGACTTGTGTGACTTGTGTGACTTGTGTGACTTGAAGACTTGTGTGACTTGGAGACTTGTGTGACTTGGAGACTTGTGTGACTTGTGTGACTTGGAGACTTGTGTGACTTGTGTGACTTGGACTTGTGTGACTTGTGTGACTTGTGTGACTTGTGTGACTTGGAGACTTGGACTTGTGTGACTTGTGTGACTTGGAGACTTGTGTGACTCATGTGACTTGGATACTTGTGTGACTGGGAGACTTGTGTGACTTGGAGACTTGTGTGACTTGTGTGACTGGGAGACGTGGTAAATACACAGGTCACAACATGTTTACGGGAACGTTTGGGAGTTGTATTTTGATTGTATTTGGAGTATATTTCCTGACTGTAGTGAACTAGGTTAGATGTCTGCCCCACTTCCAGTGATGAAGTTAAGCTAGGCTAACTGTCCAGGCGTTCCTTAAGCCCAATGCATGCAGAGAGACGAAAAAGGTATGTATCTTCTTATAACTCCAGGGAAGATGTCAAATAAGCTAATTTCACAAAATGTTGGAGTTTTCCTTTAAATGCTTAAAAAATGCAATGTGTGCGGACTAATTACCAACGTTTCCTCGTACCAGCTAGTGTGCTTATCCAGGCTGGGCTGCTTACCCAGGCGCTTTCACCCGAGGAGCCCTAGACGAGAACCGTGTGGATATGTACACTGGATAACCTACACCGACGACTACAGACAGAAATAAGGCTGGTACTATAGATTATTCACCTTACGTATAAATACGTTTCAGGTGGATACAGCAGTTAGTTACCCCAATAAGTTGAAGCCTTCACCACGATACAACGTGCTGTGAAGTGTGCCCGTTTTGCCCCAAAATAGAGCCTTGAGACCGCGTGCAAATTGATAGCTGAAGTGTCAGAGTTTAAAGCTGTATCGTTGAGTTCGACCTATTCTATTATTATTAGTCTATTATGTATAGTGTATCGTGCGGCTACCGTTCTACAGTGACCAGCATTACCAACGTTTCCTCGTACCAGCTAGTGTGCTTATCCAGGCTGGGCTGCTTACCCTGGCGCTTTCACCCGAGGAGCCCTAGACGAGGACCGTGTGGATATGTACACTGGATAACCTACACCGACGACTACAGACAGAAATAAGGCTGGTACTATAGATTATTCACCTTACGTATAAATACGTTTCAGGTGGATACAGCAGTTAGTTACCCCAATAAGTTGAAGCCTTCACCACGATACAACGTGCTGTGAAGTGTGCCCGTTTTGCCCCAAAATAGAGCCTTGAGACCGCGTGCAAATTGATAGCTGAAGTGTCAGAGTTTAAAGCTGTATCGTTGAGTTCGACCTATTCTATTATTATTAGTCTATTATGTATAGTGTATCGTGCGGCTACCGTTCTACAGTGACCAGCATTACCAACGTTTCCTCGTACCAGCTAGTGTGCTTATCCAGGCTGGGCTGCTTACCCTGGCGCTTTCACCCGAGGAGCCCTAGACGAGGACCGTGTGGATATGTACACTGGATAACCTACACCGACGACTACAGACAGAAATAAGGCTGGATTATATTAGTTTAGGACGGTATGGGAATGGCTTGTAAGGAGAGATCATTATGAGTACCGTAAATTCTCATTTCAGCCCTTTGAAGATGAATGGTGAGGTGGTGCTGTGGTCAGTTGTACAGTTCCCAAATGGTGGGACAGCAGTAGTTCTAGGGAGCTGGTTTAATGCTAAAGACCAGACTGTGTTATGGCCCCCTAAACACATAAAGCTCACAAAAGCCCTTCGAGATGGACTGCAACCAGATGATAAATGGATCACCTATAAGGATGTACGTGAGCTTACTACGTGTGGTGAGTATTTCGTGCAACACATACACAAAAAGTGAGGACGCAAATTGTGACGATGCACATATGATAAGAGGTACATATATTTTTTCGTTAAACACTGGACTGCAGATATGTTAATTGTCATTTTCTCTCTGCTCTTTCCAGAGACCCATGATGAGGCCAAAAAACGAGAGACCAAGTACACCTCAACTATGTGTCCAACCTCTGAAATTGAATCTGAGGACGAAGGAGATCTCCGCCAGAAAAGAAGATCCAGGTACAGTGTTCACTTTGTTAAAGGGACAACTCTCCCTAGGGTGTTGTAAATAATGGCACTGCTGTTGTAGTTGCAAGTAGTGCTAAAAGGATAACACACAGTGGCCTGAGGGCCTATGTATTCAGACTTTAGCCTTGACTAATAAACGTAGTATCATAACTACATTTATTTATATGTGTGTATATATATACTTTTTTTAGGCCAAATCAGCAGTATGTGCACTCGGACTCTGACTCGAGTGGCGACGCCAAAAGAAAACGTTTTGCCAAAGCACCTGATGTGGGTTTCCCAGGTATTGATGCAATGCATTTATTTTATATAGGCACTTTGGAAATGGCTACAGTTAATAATAATAATAATAATAATAATAATAATAATAATAATAATAATAATAATAATAATAATAATAATAATAATAATAATAATAATAATAAACAGTTAAACAAATTAGTCTGACCATGTACCGACAAATTGAGCATTTTAATTTGATTGGACTTCTGCATTTCTTGCAGTTATTCTATAGTTGGCCCAAAATATATACATTGTGAATAACATGCCAACTAAAATATGTTGTAGGACAGACTCCAAAATCGAGCCGGTCTCGTAAGGCGCTAAGATCCGTCAACCCTCCAGTTGTTGGCCAAGAGCCTACAATGAATGGTATGTTGCTATGCATGTTAAAATGCCAACTAGATGACTGTTTAAACATGATTTGTAGCATCTTCAATTCTCACCCTGGCTTACCTTTTTTAGATTCTTTGGATGGTGGCATGATCTACAGCTATTTAGATTCGTTGCAGACTCCTGATCCAAATAACAGTAAGTGAACCCATATCTGTGTTCTTGTGAGGAGATGGCTGGCAGGTCGCTGGCATCATGCATGCAACAGAATACATGTTTACAATGTGCATGCCAGCCCACTACAAAAATTCAAAGCCTTCACAACTTGCAAGCAATGTCACAATAAAAATGTGTAGTTGTACATAATGCTTTTATATTGAGCACAATTTCCACCATGTTTGAGTCGCAACTTATTTTACATTTCCCCTTTGTAGATCTGGTTACTAGCAACTACCGGCAATCGCTAACTCAACATAATGGTGAGTTATCAAGCAATCTCATAACATAATATTCTGGCATGTTTAAAATATCTGTATTGTCTCGCATTGTCTTTGATAATTTTATTAAAGTAGTATTTGGCAGTGCACGTGAAATCAGCTGAATGGAAATCAAACATTTTCTCACATGGGGGATTACAATAGCGTCATTTGCTAATAACTTTGTGTATTTCCTACTGTGTTTCAGCCGAGATGCCAGGATTTGATATTGTTCAGTATCACCAGCAGCAGCAGGCCTCACATGTCCAGCAGCTGCAAGATCGACAAAGTGCAAGTAGTGGTATGATACTGTACTCTTTCAGTAACAGTGTTTTGAGAGACGGGGATACAACTCCTTACACCCCTTCCTGACATAGAGCGACGCGAGCGAGCGAGAAAAAGTGATTAAAATGTATTCGTTTCAATCAGACTATCCTGACCTGCCGCGAGCGACAGTGAACTGAGCAGCGATGTCGTTCACCCCTCAAATATTCGCTCGCTGTGTCTCTAGTTGAGCGATTACGCGGCCGAGTCCCGCCCCTAAACACTTTTTATTGGTCGAGAATCCAGGTAACACACACTCGGACACGCGCTGCGTCATATCAGGACAGTGTCGTGTGCGATTTCGTCTCCAGTTCGCTCGCTTGCTCCCTGTCAGGAACCGGTGTTAGTGATTATGACATGTATGTTAATTTGACTGACAAGTCAGATTTTGTATTTTTAAATATAATGATTTGTTTCTACAGGGATGTCGGGATGCAGCTCGGGGCAATACTACAGTCCCCCTGGTCTCTCACAACATGCACAAAATGGTATGTCATTTTAGAGGGAACTACCACCAGTTTGATCCAATGCAGTCAAACTAGTGAAATATATAACTATGATTTTGTTTCTACAGCGATGTCAGGACACAGCTCAGGGCAATCTGGTGTTTCACAGCGTAGACAGATGGCCGGCGATGACGGGCAGCTTCTGAAAGGCAAGTCTATTGGACATGGTGTAATTCCTCGTGTGATTTGCTGCTTATTTTTATTTCTCACTTAATGATTTTAACTCTTCTTCTGAAGACCTTACCATCCAGAAGAATAATTCAATGCTGGCTGAATTACTTGTCGTGGTGAAGGATCTATCGAGAGATGTGCAGTTCATCAAGACCGAGTTGGCTGAGGGCAACATATCTGGTGGGACCAGGGGACACGGGGTGGCCACCACAACCACTATGCTCCCCTTCCAGCTGCCAATCGCCAGTGAACAAGACTTCAATGAGGCAGAATCATTACTGATGGAGCAATCAGTCCGTCAAAAGATGGTAATTTATTGAACTGCATTCATTTATCAAATGTAGATCGTTTCAGTGTGGTCTTGTTCAGGGGAAAAATGTGTTTAGCACTTTCTAGTTCAAAACGTGTTAGAGCTTATATATCTGCTATTTATGAAACGTTTTGAAATTGTTCAAATATACTGTTTACATATGGACAGGAGGGTTAATGTGGTTAAACCTAATGACTGGCATGGGCTGGAATATCAGTGCATGCATAAAGTGTGTGTATAAACAAGTTGGTTGCTCTGTGTTCATAAAATAAACGTTATGCTGTTTCTAACGCAGGGCCTTCATTTTCTTCTCTCTGATTTAGATTTCTCGCCTGGCTTTGGTAGGAGGCACCAATTCAGAGAACCTGATCAGACTGATGTTGAAAACTGCTATGACCAACGCCCTGGCCAGTGGGTTCAACTGGGCTGGAAAGAAAGACAAGCGTTGTTCAGAAAGCAAGAAGCCATTCAAGCACACCACACTACAAGCCTGCATGTTTGGTGAGCTTCCTCCCCTGCAAACTACTTCATAGGTTAAGTTTAGGTAGTGAGGTGGTGATGCTGGTGATGCTGGTGATTCAGAATATAATTATGCTGTTGCAAAAACTTAAAAAAAAAGTGTTATGTTGGAATAAAGTGATGAAAGTGCAACCTATAAGAAATGGACAACGTAATTGAGCTTTAGAGGTGCATGGATACACATTGTATTGCCTAGATGGTGTCAGGCTAGGCGATTGCTTAATTCTCTTTCCTGTCCAGTCTAACTGGATGCTGACTGTAGCTTGTTACTGTAGACCTACAGAGTGAGTAATTGAGTGATTAAAAAAAATCGCACTCGTGTGAAGTGAGGGCCGGGTGCTCTTATCATCGTACATCATCTCACCCACCTCTCTTCCTCCCTTTTTTATTTTTGTGTCTATCAGCTGCTGCTCGACAGTTTGACCCCAAGCTGACCGACCAGGACTACAGCGAAACTGTCAAGAAGTGGCTTCGTTATGCGCCAGACCGGGAGGGAGGCATCTCAAGGAACCGAAGTGACCCAAACTTAAGTCAAGCGAACCAGAGTCAAACTTAGGGTACCCCAGCACAGCACAGCACACACTGTTTCCCTGGTTCATACAGTACAAGGAATTACCTTGGCATCTACTTGAATGACTTATGCTGCTTCAGCCTGTTCTTGGAACCGAAGTGACCCAAACTTAATTGTCAAGCGAACCAGAGTCAAACTTAGGGTACCCCAGCACAGCACAGCACACACTGTTTCCCTGGTTCATACAGTACAAGGAATTACCCTGATGGACACTGTTCTTCCATGGACGGCATCTACTTGAATATGCTGCTTCAGCCTGTTCTTGGAACCGAAGTGACCCAAACTTAATTGTCAAGCGAACCAGAGTCAAACTTGGGGTACCCCAGCACACTGTTTCCCTGGTTCATACAGTACAAGGAATTACCCTGGACACTGTTCTTCCATGGACGGCATCTACTTGAATGACTTATGCTTCAGCCTGTTCTTGCAGTGTTTATTTTTTTAATTTTTAATTTTAACCTTTATTTACCCAGGGTAGGTTCGCTGAGCACAGATGCTCTTTTTCAGCTACGCCCTGCTTCACATTCACAGAGTTCCATTCACACCTGGGAGCTGCCCAGGCCTAACAAAATTAATAGTTGGTTTCAGGTTGCCGACCGACCCTGCCGATTTAGGTGCGACCCAATATATTTTATGAGTTTTTAGAAAAAATTATATAAAAAAAAAAAAAACGTTTTTTTTTTTTTTTTTTAATAAAGTTTCATAGAAATCTTAGTCAAACATTTAGTATTATGGATATTAAACATGCTGGCAGAGTACATGCATCCATGTTGTTGTGAACATTTTAATTAAATAAAGAAATTCCCTATCCATAGTCGCCGTGGGAAAGAATAAAATAAAAAAATAAAATAAATTCCCTACCTACCCATGGCCAAACTGACAACCAACCTGAAACCAACTATTAATTTTGTTAGGCCCCAGTACAACCACAGTCTGACACTGTTGGCCACTGAGCAACTCCACTGGAGCAGTTGGGGGTTTAGTGCCTTGCTCAAGGGCACTTCAGCGGTTGGTGTTAAGGGTATGGGAGAGAGTTATATGGGAGAGAGTTATAGAAACATTAGGGGTGTAACGGTACACAAAATCCACGGTTCGGTACGTACCTCGGTTTTGAAGACACGGTTCGGTATTATTTTCGGTACAGTGGGGGGGGGGGGTAATAAAAAAAAATGCTTTTCATTTATCTATTTATTTAACTGTATTAAACAATATAAAACGAATTGGCCATAATTGACTGAGCAAACTAAATTGCTTTTCATTTATCTATTTATTTAACTGTATTAAACAATATAAAACGAATTGGCCATAATTGACTGAGCAAACTAATGCTTACTGCTGTAACCTACTAATAACACTTAAGTAAATCTGAAGATTATTATATAGCAGATGCCTTGGAGGATAAGTCGTGGACAACTGTAGATCATCTAAGCTCCACTGTGTTTAAATTCAAATCCTATGCCATTGTTTATATTTAACCCTTGTGTCTGAAAACTAAAGTATTATACTCTTATTAGGGGACTAAATTGAAAAACTCCATAAAAAGATTATGTTGAAATAATTTCCCACTTTCTTTTCCATAAATATTTTATTCAACTTCAGCCCTGATCATAACCATTTTTTATATTATTTTTGTAATGAAATACTCCCACTTTTCTGAAAAGAGTTGTTAAATATGACAAAAAAAAGAATATGTGGTGGTTATGATCGGGCTGATGTGGAATAAACAATTTATGAAGAGTAAAAAAAAAAAATACAAGATAATTAAAAGATTATGCCACATATTATGTTGGCTCATCACTGCAAAGTTATCAAACAAATACGAATCTGATCAGACACAAGGGTTAAGCTGTTGTTCCCTTTCTAATTTCCTCAAACATCTAGTCTAGTTAATGTGATCAATATTATTTGACAATTGATGCTTTTTGTTGGACATTTCAGTCAGTAGTGAGCTCATACTTTGAGCTCATAAATTTATAGTTAAAATTATTGCAATCTTGTCTTCGTTGTGCATGAATGCGTGTGCTCACCACACACAATATGTGTGTCACTATTCTGGCAGTGGCTATATTGTTAATGAAAGCCTGTTATAAGGTCTGTTATTTGTTTTTTGTAAAAAGTTTTAGTCACTGGAAGTTCTGATACCCTAGAAAAAAATAAATGTTCATATTAAAGCCATGTTGTCATTTTTGTTCACACATTTTTGGAAATATGGTCATATAAGAATTTTATTATTATTTATTTAACAATAGTGTGTTTAACAGCAGGAAAAAAACATGTAATGTTATGATGTATACATATCAGCAGCAATATTTTAATGTAAAATGTACATTAATCAGTATTGATTCCTTAACTTTACAAGTTACAAGTGGATGTACAAGTTACAAATGTACAAGTAGAGTACCATTTAGATTATGGTTGAATAAACATTGATGTCTAACATTGATTCAATATAAAATCAACTAAAATGTGCATGTAGATTACCATTTAGATTATGGTTGAATAAACATTGATGTCTAACATTGATTCAATATAAAATCAACTAAAATGTGCATGTAGATTACCATTTAGATGATGGTTGAATCAACATTGATATAGTATCAGCTATGGTTGACACCTAACGTTGATTCAACGTTAGGGTCATAGACAACGATCTATATAATTTAGATGTCAGGCTTCAACATAGATTCAATATTTCTGCTGAACCCTATTTCAACGTTGATTCACCAATTTTTTGCTATCTGGGGTGTATTGCCTTCTTTTTCCCTTCTCTCTTCGTATGAGAAGAGGAAAACACATTGGCTGTCTGAAGTGTTGGCCTGTATTGCTTTTCTCACGTTGTACAGTTTTTCAGTGGTAGCCGCATAGCTTGCTTCTGCATTAGCTAGTGGTTAGCGATAGCCGGGTTGAGCTAACTGTTAGCCAGTTAGCTGTTTAGCTACGACGTTAGCTTCTCGTTTTCGCTCGGCTGGGAACGTTAGCTTGATGCTATCAGTTAGCCTAGAGTTAGCTGTTAGCTTGTGCTACGACCATTGACATTAGCCGTGAGAATAGCAGGCCCTGGCACTCTGACTACGACATCATCTTTGACAGAAGATGTAGTCGGGCCTGCACCATGACAAGGCTCCGGCCATAGCTTCTTTTTGTCCCGCCAGCGAGAGGCCTTTCGTCAACGTGGAGACCTGTGTTGCGGCCTTTCGCCCTGCGTTCCTTGGTGCAGGTAAGATGTCCATTGGACATTACCCCACTCTTCCTTCCTTCCCCTCCCGAATGTTTTGTTAATAACAATGTTTTTTTCCAGGCAAAACATGTTACTTCACAACATTTGGAGATACGACATGTGCTGTGTGTGAATTGTCTTGGTCGTTTGTGTAGCTTGGGTAGCGTTGGCCAAAACTGTGTGTGGCCTGGTGTCAGTACCTGGCTACTCAATTTGCAGTTAGCCTATTTAGCTGATTGGCTCCTTGCTACTTTGTTTTCTCTGGTATAGACCCTCTTCTCTTTGGATTTAAGTGTTGATCTTTGTCCTTTTGGATCTATGTATATTCATGTTGCCTTTGTGAAGTTATCTTTTCCTTCTGTTTTGTTCTTCCATTAAAAGTTGAATATCCTTTAGGGGCTCATCTTTGCTTATCTCTCTCATACATGCTCTCTCTCTAACACACACACACATGCTCTCTCTCTAACACACAAACACACATGCTCTCTCTCTCTCTCTCTTTCTAACACACACAGACATGCTCTATATCTCTCTCTAACACACAAAATGACATGCTCTCTCTCTATATATTTCTCTCTCTTTCTAACACACATATACATGCTCTCTCTCTAACACACACACACACACAAACAGACATGCTCTCTCTCTATCTCTCTCTTTCTAACACACACAACTGTGCAGCGATAACACTGTATATTGACTGTAGAACGGGAGCTCTCTCTCACTCTCTCTCTTGCTATATGTTGACTGTATCATGCCCAGCCTCGGGCAGCGCTATTATTTAAGAATATGTTGACTATACAGAAAAAAGAAAAAAAATGAAATTTTAGGGGGGGGGGGGGTGCCTCGCGTTTAAATCTCGCACAGGGCCTCGCATTTCTCTCAGGCGGCCCTGAGTATAGTAGCTGGTGTATAGTAGCTGGTGTATAGTAACTGGTGTATAGTATAGCAGCGGTTCTCAACAGGGGTGCCTGGGGTGCCTTGAGATTTAAAAAAATATTTACATTTAAAAAAATATATATTATTTTTGGATTACAGAAAATTATCACTAAAGTGCTATCTGTTGCAGCTGCACTGTTTTCCATGAAAATACCATATTTGGATAAGTTTGACCATTTCTCAAAATCTGAAAATCCTTATTTAATAAAACACAGAAAAGGATCACCAAGTTACTCTGGATAAAGAACCCCTTTACAGACAACATTGAGACAAAGCTTCCTGACACATCTCCATCCAAACTCTTGGAAGAACTCATTGAAATCTCATCTGATACAACCTGGAGAGCTTGTTTCAGAGTGTGGTGCTAAGTACCAAGTATCTCATGATGCAGCAGTTAAGGTGTTGATACCATTCAACAACACATATCCGTGTGAAGCTGGCTTTTCATCCATGACAGCTCTGAAAACAAAATATAGGGCCAAGTTGAGCCTTGAGGATGACATGCGTGTTGCCTTGTCAAAGATCTCCCCACGTATTGACCGTATTATTAGCCAGCAGCAGCAGACCTCGCATTGAGCTAGAAATGTCCACTGAGTGAACAAGTGCTTATTTTCTGTATTTATTTATATTTTTTGAGAAATGGTAACTTGGTGATACTTTTCTGTATTTAAAAAAAATACATGATTTTCTGTTTTTGAGAAATGGTCAAACTTATCCAAATATGCTATTTTTATGGAAAAGTGTGCAGCTGCAACAGATAGCACTTTAGTGATCCTTTTCTGTATTTAAAAAAAAATACATGGTTTTCAGTTTTTGAGAAATGGTCACACTTATCCAAATATGCTATTTGTATGGAAAAGTGTGCAGCTGCAACAGATAGCACTTTAGTGATAATTTTCTGTAATTTTATTTAAAGAAATATGCTATTTGATTTACTACTACAAGCAGTGTAATGTCAACAGTACTACGCCATTTAGACCTGAAACACCTGTTAATAATGCATTATATAGCCTGCATATACACACAAATGTGTTTCCCCGTTTCTTAAATAAACATTATTTTGAAAGCAAGCACTTTTGTCATCATTGTAGCAAAAAAGACAGGACCGGAAAAGTATTTATCGTATGTAGGGGTGCCCTGGAATATTTTATTGAACACAGGGGTGCCTTGGCAGCAGAAAGGTTGAGAACCCCTGTTATAGTAACTGGTGTATAGTAACTGGTGTATAGTAGCTGGTGTATAGTAGCTGGTGTATAGTATAGTAACTGGTGTATAGTAGCTGGTGTATAGTACTTACTTTACTTACTTACTTACTTACTTACTTACTTACTTACGCCTGCTACCCCTTCTGGGGCATAGGCCGTCAACAAGTGATCTCCAAGCATCTCTGTCTTGAGCTGTTCTCTCCAGTTGGTTCCAGGTCATCTTCATGGTCTTGGTGTCTGCCTCCAGGTCTCTGGTGTATAGTAGCTGGTGTTTATTACATGGCGTTTTTCACATTCGCCGAAATGCTTGCTTGTGATTGGTCAATAGCGCTCGTCAGAGGTCCGTTATTACTTGATAACAGACCTCTGCCGAACAATAATGGCCGCTGTGCGCAGCTGTTCGCAATCAAGCCCACTGACACACTGCATCAGTGCAGCCAATCAGACACACCTGCCGGCTGCACTGACAGCGGAGTGTGTGTGACGATGACAGCGGGAGCGACAGAACAGAACTGCGTCTGCATTTGATCTCGTCTTGTCGATGTAAAATTAATTAGGTATATTGTTAGTAAGTTAGCCATGTAATACGCTGGTATAGTATACATAGTAGCTGGTGTAGCTTACATAGTAGCTGGTGTAATAGTATAGTAGCTGGTGTATAGTAGCTGGTGTATAGTATAGTAACTGGTGTATAGTAACTGGTGTATAGTAGCTGGTGTATAGTATAGTAGCTGGTGTATAGTAACTGATGTATAGTAACTGGTGTATAGTAACTGGTGTATAGTAGCTGGTGTATAGTAGCTGGTGTATAGTATAGTAACTGGTGTATAGTAGCTGGTGTATAGTATAGTAACTGGTGTATAGTATAGTAGCTGGTGTATAGTAGCTGGTGTATAGTAGCTGGTGTATAGTATAGTAGCTGGTGTATAGTAGCGGGTGTATAGTATAGTAACTGGTGTATAGTAGCTGGTGTATAGTATAGTAGCTGGTGTATAGTAGCTGGTGTATAGTATAGTAACTGGTGTATAGTAGCTGGTGTATAGTATAGTAACTGGTATATAGTAGCTGGTGTATAGTAGCTGGTGTATAGTATAGTAACTGGTGTATAGTATCTGGTGTATAGTAGCTGGTGTATAGTAACTGGTGTATAGTAGCTGGTGTATCATAGCTGGTGTATAGTATAGTAGCTGGTGTATATTATAGTAACTGGTGTATAGTAACTGTGGTATAGTAGCTGGTGTATAGTATAGTAGCTGGTGTATAGTAACTGGTGTATAGTAACTGGTGTATAGTAGCTGGTGTATAGTAGCTGGTGTATAGTAGCTGGTGTATAGTATAGTAGCTGGTGTATAGTATAGTAGCTGGTGTATAGTATAGTAGCTGGTGTATAGTAGCTGGTGTATAGTATAGTAGCTGGTGTATAGTAGCTGGTGTATAGTATAGTAACTGGTGTATAGTAACTGGTGTATAGTAGCTGGTGTATAGTATAGTAGCTGGTGTATAGTATAGTAGCTGGTGTATAGTATAGTAACTGGTGTATAGTAACTGGTGTATAGTAGCTGGTGTATAGTAACTGGTGTATAGTAGCTGGTGTATAGTAAAGTAGCTGGTGTATAGTATAGTAACTGGTGTATAGTAGCTGGTGTATAGTAGCTGGTGTATAGTAGCTGGTGTATAGTAGCTGGTGTATAGTATCTGGTGTATAGTATAGTAGCTGGTGTATAGTATAGTAGCTGGTGTATAGTAACTGGTGTATAGTAGCTGGTGTATAGTAGCTGGTGTATAGTAGCTGGTGTATAGTAGCTGGTGTATAGTATAGTAGCTGGTGTATAGTAGCTGGTGTATAGTATAGTAGCTGGTGTATAGTATAGTAGCTGGTGTATAGTAGCTGGTGTATAGTATAGTAGCTGGTGTATAGTATAGTAACTGGTGTATAGTAACTGGTGTATAGTAGCTGGTGTATAGTATAGTAGCTGGTGTATAGTATAGTAACTGGTGTATAGTAACTGGTGTATAGTAGCTGGTGTATAGTATAGTAGCTGGTGTATAGTATAGTAGCTGGTGTATAGTATAGTAGCTGGTGTATAGTAGCTGGTGTATAGTATAGTAGTTGTGTATAGTAACTGGTGTATAGTAATTGGTGTATAGTAGCTGGTGTATAGTAGCTGGTGTATAGTATAGTAGCTGGTGTATAGTAACTGGTGTATAGTATAGTAGCTGGTGTATAGTAGCTGGTGTATAGTATAGTAACTGGTGTATAGTATAGTAGCTGGTGTATAGTAGCTGGTGTATAGTAGCTGGTGTATAGTATAGTAACTGGTGTATAGTAGCTGGTGTATAGTATCTGGTGTATAGTATAGTAGCTGGTGTATAGTAACTGGTGTATAGTATAGTAACTGGTATATAGTAACTGGTGTATAGTAGCTGGTGTATAGTAGCTGGTGTATAGTAGCTGGTGTATAGTATAGTAACTGGTGTATAGTATAGTAACTGGTGTATAGTATATTAGCTGGTGTATAGTATAGTAGCTGGTGTATAGTATAGTAGCTGGTGTATAGTAACTGGTGTATAGTAGCTGGTGTATAGTATAGTGACTGGTGTATAGTATATTAACTGGTGTATAGTAGATGGTGTATAGTATAGTAACTGGTGTATAGTAGATGGTGTATAGTATAGTAGCTGGTGTATAGTATAGTAGCTGGTGTATAGTATAGTAGCTGGTGTATAGTATAGTAACTGGTGTATAGTATATTAACTGGTGTAGCTGGTGTATAGTATAGTAGCTGGTGTATAGTATAGTAGCTGGTGTATAGTATAGTAGCTGGTGTATAGTATAGTAACTGGTGAATAGTATAGTAGCTGGTGTATAGTATAGTAGCTGGTGTATAGTATAGTAGCTGGTGTATAGTAGCTGGTGTATAGTAACTGGTGTATAGTATAGTAGCTGGTGTATAGTAGCTGGTGTATAGTATAGTAGCTGGTGTATAGTATAGTAACTGGTGTATAGTATAGTAGCTGGTGTATAGTATAGTAGCTGGTGTATAGTATAGTAGCTGGTGTATAGTATAGTAACTGGTGTATAGTATAGTAGCTGGTGTATAGTATAGTAGCTGGTGTATAGTAGCTGGTGTATAGTATAGTATAGTAGCTGGTGTATAGTATAGTAACTGGTGTATAGTAGCTGGCGTATAGTATAGTAGCTGGTGTATAGTATAGTAGCTGATGTATAGTAGCTGGTGTATAGTATAGTAGCTGGTGTATAGTAGCCGGTGTATAGTATAGTAGCTGGTGTATAGTAGCTGGTGTATAGTATAGTAGCTGGTGTATAGTATAGTAGCTGGTGTATAGTAGCTGGTGTATAGTATAGTAACTGGTGTATAGTAGCTGGTGTATAGTAGATGGTGTATAGTATAGTAGCTGGTGTATAGTAACTGGTGTATAGTATAGTAGCTGGTGTATAGTAGCTGGTTTATAGTATAGTAACTGGTGTATAGTAACTGGTGTATAGTAGCTGGTGCATAGTAGCTGGTGTATAGTATAGTAACTGGTGTATAGTATAGTAACTGGTGTATAGTATAGTAGCTGGTGTATAGTAGCTGGTGTATAGTATAGTAGCTGGTGTATAGTATAGTAACTGGTGTATAGTATAGTAACTGGTGTATAGTATAGTAACTGGTGTATAGTATAGTAGCTGGTGTATAGTATAGTAGCTGGTATATAGTAACTGGTGTATAGTAGCTGGTGTATAGTATAGTAACTGGTGTATAGTATAGTAACTGGTGTATAGTAGCTGGTGTATAGTAGCTGGTGTATAGTATAGTAGCTGGTGTATAGTATAGTAGCTGGTGTATTATTATAGTAGCTGGTGTATAGTATAGTAGCTGGTGTATAGTAGCTGGTGTATAGTAACTGGTGTATAGTATAGTAGCTGGTGTATAGTAGCTGGTGTATAGTATAGTAGCTGGTGTATAGTATAGTAACTGGTGTATAGTATAGTAGCTGGTGTATAGTATAGTAGCTGGTGTATAGTAGCTGGTGTATAGTATAGTAGCTGGTGTATAGTATAGTAACTGGTGTATAGTATAGTAGCTGGTGTATAGTATAGTAGCTGGTGTATAGTAGCTGGTGTATAGTATAGTAGCTGGTGTATAGTATAGTAACTGGTGTATAGTAGCTGGTGTATAGTAACTGGTGTATAGTAGCTGGTGTATAGTATAGTAACTGTTGTATAGTAGCTGGTGTATAGTATAGTAGCTGGTGTATAGTATAGTAGCTGGTGTATAGTAGCTGGTGTATAGTATAGTAGCTGGTGTATAGTAGCTGGTGTATAGTATAGTAGCTGGTGTATAGTAGCTGGTGTATAGTATAGTAGCTGGTGTATAGTATAGTAGCTGGTGTATAGTATAGTAACTGGTGTATAGTAGCTGGTGTATAGTATAGTAACTGGTGTATAGTAACTGGTGTATAGTAGCTGGTGTATATTATAGTAGCTGGTGTATAGTAGCTGGTGTATATTATAGTAGCTGGTGTATAGTATAGTAGCTGGTGTATAGTATAGTAGCTGGTGTATAGTATAGTAGCTGGTGTATAGTATAGTAACTGGTGTATAGTATATTAACTGGTGTATAGTAGATGGTGTATAGTAGCTGGTGTATAGTATAGTAGCTGGTGTATAGTATAGTAGCTGGTGTATAGTATAGTAGCTGGTGTATAGTATAGTAGCTGGTGTATAGTATAGTAACTGGTGTATAGTAGCTGGTGTATAGTATAGTAGCTGGTGTATAGTATAGTAGCTGATGTATAGTATAGTAGCTGGTGTATAGTAGCTGGTGTATAGTATAGTAGCTGGTGTATAGTAGCTGGTGTATAGTATAGTAGCTGGTGTATAGTATAGTAGCTGGTGTATAGTAGCTGGTGTATAGTATAGTAACTGGTGTATAGTAGCTGGTGTATAGTAGCTGGTGTATAGTATGGTAGCTGGTGTATAGTAACTGGTGTATAGTATAGTAGCTGGTGTATAGTAGCTGGTGTATAGTATAGTAACTGGTGTATAGTAACTGGTGTATAGTAGCTGGTGTATAGTAGCTGGTGTATAGTAGCTGGTGTATAGTATAGTAACTGGTGTATAGTATAGTAACTGGTGTATAGTATAGTAGCTGGTGTATAGTAGCTGGTGTATAGTATAGTAGCTGGTGTATAGTATAGTAACTGGTGTATAGTATAGTAACTGGTGTATAGTATAGTAACTGGTGTATAGTATAGTAGCTGGTGTATAGTATAGTAGCTGGTATATAGTAACTGGTGTATAGTAGCTGGTGTATAGTATAGTAACTGGTGTATAGTATAGTAACTGGTGTATAGTAGCTGGTGTATAGTAGCTGGTGTATAGTATAGTAGCTGGTGTATAGTATAGTAGCTGGTGTATTATTATAGTAGCTGGTGTATAGTATAGTAGCTGGTGTATAGTAGCTGGTGTATAGTAACTGGTGTATAGTATAGTAGCTGGTGTATAGTAGCTGGTGTATAGTATAGTAGCTGGTGTATAGTATAGTAACTGGTGTATAGTATAGTAGCTGGTGTATAGTATAGTAGCTGGTGTATAGTAGCTGGTGTATAGTATAGTAGCTGGTGTATAGTATAGTAGCTGGTGTATAGTAGCTGGTGTATAGTATAGTAACTGGTGTATAGTAGCTGGTGTATAGTATAGTAGCTGGTGTATAGTAACTGGTGTATAGTATAGTAGCTGGTGTATAGTAGCTGGTGTATAGTATAGTAACTGGTGTATAGTAACTGGTGTATAGTAGCTGGTGTATAGTAGCTGGTGTATAGTAACTGGTGTATAGTATAGTAACTGGTGTATAGTATAGTAGCTGGTGTATAGTAGCTGGTGTATAGTATAGTAGCTGGTGTATAGTATAGTAACTGGTGTATAGTATAGTAACTGGTGTATAGTATAGTAACTGGTGTATAGTATAGTAGCTGGTGTATAGTATAGTAGCTGGTATATAGTAACTGGTGTATAGTAGCTGGTGTATAGTATAGTAACTGGTGTATAGTAGCTGGTGTATAGTAGCTGGTGTATAGTATAGTAGCTGGTGTATAGTATAGTAGCTGGTGTATTATTATAGTAGCTGGTGTATAGTATAGTAGCTGGTGTATAGTAGCTGGTGTATAGTAACTGGTGTATAGTATAGTAGCTGGTGTATAGTAGCTGGTGTATAGTATAGTAGCTGGTGTATAGTATAGTAACTGGTGTATAGTATAGTAGCTGGTGTATAGTATAGTAGCTGGTGTATAGTAGCTGGTGTATAGTATAGTAGCTGGTGTATAGTATAGTAACTGGTGTATAGTATAGTAGCTGGTGTATAGTATATTAGCTGGTGTATAGTAGCTGGTGTATAGTATAGTAGCTGGTGTATAGTATAGTAACTGGTGTATAGTAGCTGGTGTATAGTAACTGGTGTATAGTAGCTGGTGTATAGTATAGTAACTGGTGTATAGTAGCTGGTGTATAGTATAGTAGCTGGTGTATAGTATAGTAGCTGGTGTATAGTAGCTGGTGTATAGTATAGTAGCTGGTGTATAGTAGCTGGTGTATAGTATAGTAGCTGGTGTATAGTAGCTGGTGTATAGTATAGTAGCTGGTGTATAGTATAGTAGCTGGTGTATAGTATAGTAACTGGTGTATAGTAGCTGGTGTATAGTATAGTAACTGGTGTATAGTAACTGGTGTATATTATAGTAGCATGTGTATAGTAACTGGTGTATAGTAGCTGGTGTATAGTATAGTAACTGGTGTATAGTAACTGGTGTATAGTAGCTGGTGTATAGTATATTAACTGGTGTATAGTAGCTGGTGTATAGTATAGTAACTGGTGTATAGTAACTGGTGTATACTAGCTGGTGTATAGTATAGTAGCTGGTGTATAGTAGCTGGTGTATAGTAGCTGGTGTATAGTATAGTAACTGGTGTATAGTAGCTGGTGTATAGTATAGTAGCTGGTGTATAGTAGCTGGTGTATAGTATAGTAGCTGGTGTATAGTAGCTGATGTATAGTATAGTAGCTGGTGTATAGTATAGTAACTGGTGTATAGTAGCTGGTGTATAGTATAGTAGCTGGTGTATAGCAGCTGGTGTATAGTATAGTAGCTGGTGTATAGTATAGTAGCTGGTGTATAGTATAGTAGCTGGTGTATAGTAGCTGGTGTATAGTAGCTGGTGTATAGTATAGTAGCTGGTGCATATTATAGTAGCTGGTGTATAGTAGCTGGTGTATAGTATAGTAGCTGGTGTATAGTAGCTGGTGTATAGTATAGTAGCTGGTGTATAGTAGCTGGTGTATAGTAGCTGGTGTATAGTATAGTAACTGGTGTATAGTATAGTAGCTGGTGTATATTATAGTAGCTGGTGTATAGTAGCTGGTGTATAGTAGCTGGTGTATAGTATAGTAGCTGGTGTATAGTAGCTGGTGTATAGTATAGTAGCTGGTGTATAGTAGCTGGTGTATAGTATAGTAGCTGGTGTATAGTATAGTAGCTGGTGTATAGTATAGTAGCTGGTGTATAGTAACTGGTGTATAGTAGCTGGTGTATAGTATAGTAGCTGGTGTATAGTAGCTGGTGTATAGTATAGTAACTGGTGTATAGTATAGTAGCTGGTGTATAGTATAGTAGCTGGTGTATAGTATAGTAGCTGGTGTATAGTAGCTGGTGTATAGAAGCTGGTGTATAGTATAGTAGCTGGTATATAGTAGCTGGTGTATAGTATAGTAGCTGGTGTATAGTAGCTGGTGTATAGTATAGTAGCTGGTGTATAGTATAGTAGCTGGTGTATAGTATAGTAGCTGGTGTATAGTATAGTAGCTGATGTATAGTAGCTGGTGTATAGTATAGTAGCTGGTGTATAGTAGCTGGTGTATAGTATAGTAGCTGGTGTATAGTATAGTAACTGGTGTATAGTATAGTAGCTGGTGTATAGTATAGTAGCTGGTGTATAGTAACTGGTGTATAGAAGCTGGTGTATAGTATAGTAGCTGGTGTATAGTAGCTGGTGTATAGTATAGTAACTGGTGTATAGTAGCTGGTGTATAGTATAGTAGCTGGTGTATAGTAGCTGGTGTATAGTAGCTGGTGTATAGTATAGTAACTGGTATATAGTAACTGGTGTATAGTAGCTGGTGTATAGTAGCTGGTGTATAGTAGCTGGTGTATAGTATAGTAACTGGTGTATAGTATAGTAACTGGTGTATAGTATAGTAGCTGGTGTATAGTATAGTTGCTGGTGTATAGTATAGTAGCTGGTGTATAGTAACTGGTGTATAGTAGCTGGTGTATAGTATAGTAACTGGTGTATAGTATATTAACTGGTGTATAGTAGATGGTGTATAGTAGCTGGTGTATAGTATAGTAGCTGGTGTATAGTATAGTAGCTGGTGTATAGTATAGTAGCTGGTGTATAGTATAGTAACTGGTGTATAGTATATTAACTGGTGTATAGTAGATGGTGTATAGTAGCTGGTGTATAGTATAGTAGCTGGTGTATAGTATAGTAGCTGGTGTATAGTATAGTAGCTGGTGTATAGTATAGTAGCTGGTGTATAGTATAGTAACTGGTGTATAGTATAGTAGCTGGTGTATAGTATAGTAGCTGGTGTATAGTATAGTAGCTGGTGTATAGTAGCTGGTGTATAGTAACTGGTGTATAGTATAGTAGCTGGTGTATAGTAGCTGGTGTATAGTATAGTAGCTGGTGTATAGTATAGTAACTGGTGTATAGTATAGTAGCTGGTGTATAGTATAGTAGCTTTGCTATTTTCGATTTACATGCTACCCCTCGGCGATATCATACGCAAATTTGGCATAAACTTTCATTTTTACGCTGATGACACCCAATTATATATACCTATTAAGCCAAATGATTCCTCCCAACTACAAAACCTTGAGGCCTGCTTGCTTGCCGTCAAAAAATGGATGTCGCAAAAATTTCTACTCCTTAATGCAGATAAAACTGAGATGTTAATTGTTGGCCCCCCAAACCACAGAGGCCTGTTTCAGGACATCTCCCTCAACTTTGATACCTGTCATGTATCCCAGAGCTCCACCATAAAAAACCTCGGAGTCATTTTTTATTCCTCCCTCTCATTTAATGCACATATAAAAAATGTCACCAAAATTGCATTCTTCCATCTTCGTAATATCACAAAAATACGCCCCATTTTAACTCTGGCTGATGCTGAAACCCTGATTCATGCTTTTGTCTCATCACGTCTGGACTACTGTAATGCACTTTTTTCAGGCCTACCTAATTCAAGCATCAAAAATGCGGCTGCACGGATACTAACTAGAACTAGAAAATTTGATCACATCACACCAGTTTTGTCCGCCCTACACTGGCTTCCTATCCAAGCCCGTTCTGACTTTAAAGTGCTACTCCTCACCTACAAAATTTTAAATGGGCTTGCACCGCTCTATCTATCCGATCTCATCTCCCGATACTCGCCCGCTCGTGCTCTGCGCTCACAAAATGCGGGGCTTCTATCGACCCCTAGGGTTAAAAAGAAATCCGCCGGCCACAGAGCCTTTGTCTACCGCGCTCCCTACCTGTGGAACAAATTACCTGCCGTCATCAGGGGCGCCTGCTCTGTCGAAGCTTTTAAATCCCTGCTTAAGACTCATCTTTTCTCTCTCTCCTTCAACCTACCCTGATCTCACCTGGTCGGGGACTGACCTTTAGATTAATCTGTGTAGTTTAGTTATGGTACAGGGTACTACATGGTACCACTGGGTAGTTTACTACAGGGTAGTTTAGTTAGGGTACAGGGTACTACATGGTACTACATGGTACTACATGGTACTACATGGTACTACATGGCACTACAGGGTTCTACATGGCTCTACATGGCTCTACGTGGCACTACATGGCACTACAGGGTACCACAGGGCACTACAGGGTACTACATGACACTACAGGGTACTACAGGGTACTACAGGGTACTACATGGCACTACAGGGTACTATAGGGTACTACATGGCACTACGGGGTACTACATGGTACTACATGGCACTACAGGGTACTACATGTCTGCTCCTTTGCAGCACCACAAACATGGGAACTCTCTAACTCGTCCCCCCCCCCCTCTCCCCCCCCCCCCTTTCCCCCCCCCCCCCCCCCCTCCCCCTTCTCTCTGAGTGCCCGTCTCCTGGCGCATGGATGCCTCGGGGTCTTGGCCAAGATTGTAGTGACTGCTCTACATGCACCTCCGAGGCCTTGGATCAGTTATTCACCGCTGTCTGTCCGTGGTCCTGTCAACTGATTAACAGTATTAACAGACTGTTAACAGATTAACAGTCAATGCGGTTTCATTGCTGGGTTAAGTACTTCTATTCTATTCACATAATACGCCTACTTCATATATCTACTCTATTCACATATATGCCTACCACTTGTATCTATTGCTATGTCCGCCTACTACAATCTCATGAGCTGTCTAACGCCTGTCCCGTCTCCCTGTCTCCCTATGACTTGCTGTCCTGGCATGTTGACCGGAGTGTTGGACGTCCCGTGACGAAGGCCGGGAGGTTGCGACCCCCTCTGCGTGCCCCCCTGTCTCCGGAGGTCTCGTAGTGGTGACCGGAGTGCCGGATGTCCCGCGATGATGTCGGGGAGTTCGTGACCCTCTCTGCGCCGCCCCCTATCTCCCTGTCTCCGGCTGTCCCTGAGCAACGACCGAAGTGTTAAATGTCCCTTGACTAAGACGGGGAGGACGTGACCCTCTTTGCGCCGCCCCTGTGCCTCAAATAGATTCGCTATCAGCTCTATCTTTAATCTTTAAAAATGTTCAGTTGCTATCGCTATTAGCTCTATCTTTAATTTTTCAAAATGTACAGTTGCTATTGCATGCACTCATCTGTGTTCCACTACACACATGAGTGCATGCTTACCAACTGTCCATCTGCAACACTACTATCACCAACATCTAAGAAGGGAGATCCCCCCTTGAATGGCCCTTCTAAGGTTTCTCTCCTCCACACTGCCTGTGGAGCTTTTTTCCCTATTGTTAGGTTTTAGTGAGTTTTTCCTTACCTTCGCGTGGGGTATGTCTGGGAGTGCTTGCATTCTTTCATTTATTTGCATTCATCTAAAAATGTTTGCACCTTATGGTGTTCTTGGTCTCTTCTTGACTTGTTTAAAGAAGATCTGTACGGCCCATGGGGACATTAACGTGTGTTGTCGGGCCCTATAAATAAATTTGATTTGATTTGATTTAGCTGGTGTATAGTATAGTAGCTGGTGTATAGTATAGTAACTGGTGTATAGTATAGTAGCTGGTGTATAGTATAGTAGCTGGTGTATAGTATAGTAGCTGGTGTATAGTATAGTAACTGGTGTATAGTAGCTGGTGTATAGTATAGTAGCTGGTGTATAGTATAGTAGCTAATGTATAGTAGCTGGTGTATAGTATAGTAGCTGGTGTATAGTAGCTGGTGTATAGTATAGTAGCTGGTGTATAGTATAGTAGCTGGTGTATAGTAGCTGGTGTATATTATAGTAACTGGTGTATAGTAGCTGGTGTATAGTAGCTGGTGTATAGTATAGTAGCTGGTGTATAGTAACTGGTGTATAGTATAGTAGCTGGTGTACAGTAGCTGGTGTATAGTATAGTAACTGGTGTATAGTAACTGGTGTATAGTAGCTGGTGTATAGTAGCTG
>NC_140169.1:206266052-206366052 GCF_963971535.1 Notolepis coatsorum | reverse complement strand
TAGTAGCTGGTGTATAGTATAGTAGCTGGTGTATAGTATAGTAGCTGGTGTATAGTAGCTGGTGTATAGTATAGTAGCTGGTGTATAGTAGCTGGTGTATAGTATAGTAGCTGGTGTATAGTAGCTGGTGTATAGTATAGTAGCTGGTGTATAGTAGCTGGTGTATAGTATATTAGCTGGTGTATAGTATAGTAACTGGTGTATAGCAGCTGGTGTATAGTATAGTAACTGGTGTATAGTAACTGGTGTATAGCAGCTGGTGTATATTATAGTAGCTGGTGTATAGTAGCTGGTGTATAGTAGCTGGTGTATAGTATAGTAGCTGGTGTATAGTAACTGGTGTATAGTAGCTGGTGTATAGTATAGTAACTGGTGTATAGTAACTGGTGTATAGTAGCTGGTGTATAGTATAGTAACTGGTGTATAGTAGCTGGTGTATAGTATAGTAACTGGTGTATAGTAACTGGTGTATAGTAGCTGGTGTATAGTATAGTAGCTGGTGTATAGTAGCTGGTGTATAGTAGCTGGTGTATAGTATAGTAACTGGTGTATAGTAGCTGGTGTATAGTATAGTAGCTGGTGTATAGTAGCTGGTGTATAGTAGCTGGTGTATAGTATAGTAGCTGGTGTATAGTAGCTGGTGTATAGTATAGTAGCTGGTGTATAGTAGCTGGTGTATAGTATAGTAGCTGGTGTATAGTATAGTAGCTGGTGTATAGTATAGTAGCTGGTGTATAGTAGCTGGTGTATAGTAGCTGGTGTATAGTATAGTAGCTGGTGTATAGTATAGTAACTGGTGTATAGTATAGTAGCTGGTGTATATTATAGTAGCTGGTGTATAGTAGCTGGTGTATAGTAGCTGGTGTATAGTATAGTAGCTGGTGTATAGTAGCTGGTGTATAGTAGCTGGTGTATAGTATAGTAGCTGATGTATAGTAGCTGGTGTATAGTATAGTAGCTGGTGTATAGTAGCTGGTGTATAGTATAGTAGCTGGTGTATAGTATAGTAACTGGTGTATAGTATAGTAGCTGGTGTATAGTATAGTAGCTGGTGTATAGTAACTGGTGTATAGAAGCTGGTGTATAGTATAGTAACTGGTGTATAGTAACTGGTGTATAGTAGCTGGTGTATAGTATAGTAGCTGGTGTATAATAGCTGGTGTATAGTAGCTGGTGTATAGTATAGTAACTGGTGTATAGTAGCTGGTGTATAGTATAGTAGCTGGTGTATAGTAGCTGGTGTATAGTAGCTGGTGTATAGTATAGTAGCTGGTGTATAGTAGCTGGTGTATAGTATAGTAGCTGGTGTATAGTAGCTGACTCTGATAAATACGCCCAAGCAGCTTCTGTAAGTAGTGCATTGGTCTCTTTAAATGGCAGAAACCACACTGGGGCCGGTGATCAACAAACCCTACCAATTATTCCAGTTCAAATAAAGCTATCAAACTCGAACCAGACTGTGCAAACTTATGCATTTTTGGATCAGGGAAGCACTGCAAGTTTTTGTACTGAAGCCCTTCAACAAGATTTGCATGCCAAAGCCAAGAGAACAAAAATCCTCTTAAAAACAATGGGTCAGGAGAAAATGATTGACACTTCCTTTGTCAAAGGTCTTGAAGTGAGTTGCATTGAAGGCAATGATTTTTATCAGCTGCCTAAAGTGTACACACAAGAGGAGATTCCTGCTGGAAAAGAGCATATTCCCACTCAAGAGGCCATAAATAAATGGAAATATCTAAGGGAGATTAAGTTGCCTGAATTGGATTGTGAAATCGGGTTGCTTATAGGAACAAATGCACCAAAGCTGATGGAGCCGTGGAAAATAATAAACAGTCAGAATGGAGGACCCTTTGCTGTTAAGACAGTCCTAGGTTGGGTTGTGAATGGACTGAATCAGGAAATCTCTGAATCTGAGAATACTTCATGTGCTGTTGTTAATCGGATATCGGTGACAGCCATAGGTGAGCTGCTGGAGCAGCAATACAATCATGACTTTCCAGAGCGAGGTTGTGATGAGAAGAAAGAAATGTCAGTTGAAGACAAACAATTTTTAAAGATCATGTCAGATTCAGCTCAAATCAAAGATGGACATTATCAGCTTGAACTTCCATTTAAACAGAAGAATATCATGATGCCAAACAATCGCAAACTTGCAGAGCAGAGAGCAGAATCATTAAAAAGGAAATTCAAAAGGAACAACGTTTTCCAGGATGAATATAAAACTTTCTTGGAGGCTGTGATAGCAAAGGGTCACGCTCAGCTAGTGCCCCAAGAGCAGCTCAAACCTGAGATTGGAAAGGTGTGGTACATACCACATCATGGGGTTCATCACCCAAAGAAGGGCAAGATTCGTGTAGTGTTTGATGGTTCTGCATCGTATCAAGGATGTTCATTAAATGACAAGCTTATTCAGGGTCCCAATCTTACCAACACGCTACTTGGTGTGCTCATTCGATTCAGACAAGAGCAGATAGCTTTCATGGCTGATATCGAGGGGATGTATCATCAGGTCAAGGTGGCTCCTGCCGATCAAGATTATCTTCGCTTTCTTTGGTGGCCAGGAGGAGATGTCAGTTTACCTCTAGCTGAGTACAGGATGACAGTACATCTGTTTGGTGCCACTTCATCAGCAAGTTGTGCAACCTATGCTCTCACTAAAACCACTGAAGACAACAAAGATGATTTCTCTGCAGAAGCTGTTGACACTGTCAGAAGAAACTTCTATGTTGATGACTGCTTAAAATCTGTCGCTTCTGCGGATCAAGTTGTGGAGTTATGTGAAGAACTCAAAGATCTTTGTGCAATGGGAGGTTTTAATCTAACAAAGTGGACAAGCAACAGTAAAACTGTGCTGGCCTCCATCCTAAAGAGTGAAAAACCCAAAGAGGTAAAAACCCTGGATTTAGAGACCCAAGACAGTCTACCAATAGAAAGAGCCCTAGGGATACAGTGGCATGTGGAGGAAGATGTGTTCAAGTTTCAAGTCTGCTTAAAATCTCAACCAGCCACAAGGAGAGGCATCCTTTCAACAGTCTGCTCTGTGTATGACCCACTTGGATTTCTTTCACCATTTATCTTCACTGCAAAGCACATCCTACAAGAGTTGTGCAAACTCAATTGTGGGTGGGATGAAGAAATCCCGGAGGCTCTCAAGAAACAGTGGCAAAGATGGCTCATGGGATTAAAGCAGATAGAAAGCTTCAAGATTGATCGATGTATCAAACCAAAGAATTATGGACAAATCAAATCTGCACAATTGCACCATTTCAGTGATGCAAGCGAGATTGGATACGGTGTTGTCACCTACCTTAAGATGACAAATGAAGACGAAGACGTTCACATATCCTTCATGTCAGGAAAGTCACGTGTCGTGCCTCTGAAGAAAGTTACTGTCCCAAGATTGGAACTCACAGCAGCAGTACTGGCAGTACGCATGGACAAGATGATCAGAACCGAGCTGCAAATCCCATTATGCAAATCTGTTTTCTGGACTGACAGTACATCTGTTCTGAGATACATCATGAATGAAACGCTAAGGTTTCAGACATTTGTAGCCAACAGAACCAGTCTGATAAGAGAAGCAACAGCAACATCACAGTGGAAATACATCAACACTAAACTGAATCCAGCAGATTATGCATCTCGGGGATTGACAGCAGAATCATTCTTGAAATGTGAGACTTGGATAAATGGTCCATTGTTTCTGAAAGAACCTGAGGACAAATGGCCTGAGTTTCCGGACGCACTTAAACTGGTCAATGACAGCTATCCTGATGATCCGGAGGTAAAGAAGGGAAAAGTCAATGTGAACCCAACCATTGCAACTGACCTAAATGGCACAAGCAAGCTAGTGCATCACTACTCTGATTGGAGGAAACTGAAAAGAGCAGTTGCATGGTTCCTTCAAGTAAAACACCTCTTGCTGCTTTTAAGTAAGAAGAGGAAGGAACTACTTACTTCTACTCAAGCACAAGAACCAAATCGAATAAAGATGATTGAGAAGGAGATGAGAGTGTTTAAAGACTCTATGAGAGGTCTCACACTCTCTAAGGATAAATTGGATAAGGCTGAAACAGCAGTGTTGTGTTTCTGTCAAAAACAGTCTTTTCCAGAGGAAGTGGACACTTTGAAAAGGGGAAAACCCATCAAAGGAAGTAGTACACTGTATAAATTGGATCCAGTGTACGAGAATTAATTACTAAAGGTTGGAGGAAGGCTAAACAAATTGGCAATGCCTGAGGAAGCAAAGCACCCAACCATTCTTGGCAAACACCACCATGTCTCTAAAACCATACTTCGAGATATTCATCAACAAGTTGGTCACAGTGGAAGGAATCATATGTTATCCAGGTTAAGACAAAAATACTGGATACCATGTGCCAATGCATTAGCCAGAAAAAATAATATCTGAATGTACTGTGTGCAGACGCATGCATGGAAATGCAGGAGAACAAAAGATGTCAGATCTGCCAAAGGACAGAATTACACCAGACCTACCACCATTCACATATGTTGGAGTGGATTACTTTGGCCCAATGGAAGAGAAAAGAGGACGAAGCATGGTGAAAAGATATGGAGTTCTCTTTACCTGTCTAACAACCAGAGCGGTGCACTTGGAGGTAGCTCATTCGTTAGATACAGATTCGTGCATTAATGCCTGCAGACGTTTCATCAGCAGAAGTATTGGAGATGAGGTCGGACAATGGAACTAATTTCGTTGCCACTGAAAGAGAACTGAAGGAATCTATAAAAGAGTGGAATCTGAGCAAAATAGAACAAGCTCTCCAGCAAAATGATGTCAAATGGACCTTCAATCCTCCTTACGGAGCACATCATGGCGGAGTATGGGAAAGACTAATCCGGCTTGTAAAGAAAATTCTGCTATCCATCACAAAACAACAAACACTTGACGACGAAAGCCTTTCAACAGTTCTGTGTGAAGTTGAAGGAATTCTCAACAGCCGACCTATAACTACAGTGTCAAATGATCCAAATGACTTGGAACCTCTCACACCAAACCATTTGCTACAGCTCAAGGTCAAACCTTTGTTGCCCCCAGGCGTATTTCATCAGCAAGATATATACTCAAGACGCCGCTGGCGACAAGTGCAGTATATAGCGAATTTGTTTTGGACCAGATGGATCAAAGAATATCTACCACTTTTGCAAGAAAGACAGCAATGGAATCGCGTCAAAAGGAACTTCATACCTGGAGACATTGTATTAATTATGGATTCAAATGCACCTCGTGGATCCTGGTTAATGGCAAGAGTTATGGAGACGCGTCCTGGATCTGGAGGACTGATTCGGAGGGTTCTTCTTAAAACAAAAACCAACACGCTGGAAAGACCAATAAGCAAAATGTGCCTACTGGTGCCCGCCTTAGAATAAGGAAATAACTGAAGATGGACAATTAAGACATCCTGTCTATCTCAAATAGAATATGAAGACTTGACTTTGTCTGGCTCTTTTGAATTTTTGTTTATTGTCATTAAAGATGCCCATAACAATAGGGGCCGAGGGTTAGAGCCAGTATTTTGATTTTCATAAGAAAGCCACTTAATTGTGACGTCTGTAGTCAATGCACTACAACGGACTACAAATCCCACAGCGCCTTGCGCTAAAGCCGCAATGAAGGCAACCTGTTGAGAGACACGGTCGGGAAACAGTTTTTAACCGTTTCATATCGTTTCATACTTTTTCCTACCTTTTCATAACGTACCTTTTCGTATTATACGTACATACAACTTGTACAAATACCCTTTAAGTTATAAAGTTATATAAGCATTACCAAGAAAGAAAGAATACCTAAGTTGTTTGTTATTTACTTTGAGTTTTGCATATTTTCTTTTGAATATTGTAAAGGCCTATTTTCTTTGTTGCATGTGCAAATGTTTGGTACTTTATTTTGAGCAAACACATCGCAACATCATCGAAACCATCGGAGGCCAAGCAACACTTCGAACTGTGAGTAATCTAAGGAAAGAAACGAGTTAGAACTGTCTGTTTAAAGCGTCTAGTGGCTTGATGGAAAGTCTGATTGATTGATTGATTGATTGACAATGGAAGGAAGCCACGACAGCTGGTGTATAGTAGCTGGTGTATAGTAGCTGGTGTATAGTATAGTAGCTGCTGTATAGTATAGTAACTGGTGTATAGTATAGTAGCTGGTGTATAGTAGCTGGTGTATAGTAGCTGGTGTATAGTAACTGGTGTATAGTATAGTAGCTGGTGTATAGTATAGTAGCTGGTGTATAGTATAGTAACTGGTGTATAGTATAGTAGCTGGTGTATAGTAGCTGGTGTATAGTAGCTGGTGTATAGTAGCTGGTGTATAGTAGCTGGTGTATAGTATAGTAGCTGGTGTATAGTAGCTGGTGTATAGTATAGTAACTGGTGTATAGTATAGTAGCTGGTGTATAGTAGCTGGTGTATAGTATAGTAGCTGGTGTATAGTAGCTGGTGTATAGTAGCTGGTGTATAGTATAGTAGCTGGTGTATAGTAACCAGTGTTGGGACTAACGCGTTACAAAGTAACGCGTTACAGAAACGAAGTTACTTTTTGCCGCAACTAGTACTCTAACGCATTACTTTTGAAATTCAGTAACGCTACTTACGTTACTGAATGGTTTGTTAGTTCGTTACTGCGTTCTTTTTATGTAGATTCATAGCGAGCGTCCTTATTTCGCCTGCGTTTGTTTTGTTTACTGTAGACTGAAAGGCGCTATATAAAACGAAGTATTATTATTATTATTATTTCTTTCCGTAGCCTCATTCTGGTTTTCGCACTTCTGATTGGCCACTGACGTTCTGAAAGAAATAGACGCTCTCTACAGTAAACAACAAGAGGACGCTCGCTATGAATCTACATAATAAGAACGCAGTAATAATAACGAACTAACAAACCATTTAGCAACTACTTGGAGAGATAATTAATATACAACATGGAAACGAGATAAAGAACATGTTTGAAGGGCTGCTGGAGTCAACTGGACTAACGTTACATCTCGACCACCGCAGACTGGTGACGGTGAGTGCAATGTGTTCACTGAAACTCAAGATCAACGGATTTTGACTGTACGAAATCTGCCAGGGAATCTCATAATACTAATCAAACAATATAAATATAGTCCTTTCATGCACAATTGATATCCTAACTATTCTAACGTTGCAATGCTTTGATTGATATCTTAAACAACGCTGCAAGATGGCTATGAATGAATTAATGAATGGATGAATTAATGAATGAATGCAAACTTTATTTAACAGATTGCAGAATGGGTACAATACAGTACGGCTCAATACATACAATTGTTAAGGGGATGCAGACCTGAGAAAGACGTTTGTCTTGTTTCCATCAGGGTCCCCCATTTTCAATTCATATAGACATTTATGACATACACAACATACATGACATTTATGGCATAGGGACATATAGGTATTTAGTACTGATACATTTGTGACATAAGCGGTATTCAAATATACAGTACTGTTACCCCTAGATCCTGACAGAGTATATACATTATGATGGGGAGGGGACTGTACATTAGGAGGGGGTGGGCGGGTGGGAGAGAAATATACATACGGCGGGGAGGGAATATATAATGAAACGCTCTAGACCACATTGCTTAGCAGAGTTCGGTGATGTGAATGGAAACTGTCAAGTTGATCAACCGATTTTGAGTATATGGGGCATGGGACTTGAGCAATTTTTATTTTAATTTTTTTTTTAAATAACTAAATAGTTACTTTTCACAGTAACTCATTACTTTTGGGTGTAAGTAACTAGTACAGTAACGAAGTTACTTTGAAATGAAGTAACTAGTAAAGTAACTGAGTTACTATTTTTCAGTAACTAGCACAACACTGATAGTAACTGGTGTATAGTATAGTAGCTGGTGTATAGTAACTGGTGTATAGTAGCTGGTGTATAGTATAGTAGCTGGTGTATAGTAACTGGTGTATAGTAGCTGGTGTATAGTATAGTTCAAGTTTCAAGTTTCTTTAATAGTTGTCATACAGAAGTACAGAATACTTTTGTACAAAATGCTTCTTACTGTTGCGCTCCAGAGACTGTGCATGACAAGATAAGTATGAAATAAAGACATAGTAAAAATTAGAAGTAAAAAAAGAGGTCACAGTGTTCAGTTTAGACATATGTACAATGTTCGTAGACGTAGTTACCATACAATATACAATACTGTGCAGTGTACTAATATACAATACTATATAGTGCAAGGCATAAATGGACGAGGTGCAGTTTAGGTACAATTCACAGTAGGTGTACGAGTTGTAGTGCAAATCCTTTATCAATAAATATAAAGTGTAAGTGTGTTTGTGTGATCTAAAGTGTGGAGAGTGGGTGCTGCAGTGTGTTGTTTGTTTGAGTGAGTGTGTGCGTGTGGGTGTGTGTGCTGTGTGCATTTGATGGTTGTTGCATAGTGATTATTGTTCGTTTAGCGATTATTGTTCGTTTAGCAGCCTGATGGCCTGGGGATAGAAGCTCCTTCTGAGTCTGAGTAGCTGGTGTATAGTAACTGGTGTATAGTATAGTAACTGGTGTATAGTATAGTAGCTGGTGTATAGTAGCTGGTGTATAGTAGCTGGTGTATAGTATAGTAGCTGGTGTATAGTAACTGGTGTATAGTATAGTAGCTTGTGTATAGTAGCTGGTGTATAGTATAGTAACTGGTGTATAGTAGCTGGTGTATAGTATAGTAGCTGGTGTATAGTATAGTAGCTGGTGTATAGTAGCTGGTGTATAGTATAGTAGCTGGTGTATAGTATAGTAGCTGGTGTATAGTATAGTAACTGGTGTATATTAGCTGGTGTATAGTATAGTAACTGGTGTATAGTAACTGGTGTATAGTAGCTGGTGTATATTATAGTAGCTGGTGTATAGTAGCTGGTGTATAGTAGCTGGTGTATAGTATAGTAGCTGGTGTATAGTAACTGGCGTATAGTAGCTGGTGTATAGTATAGTAACTGGTGTATAGTAACTGGTATATAGTAGCTGGTGTATAGTATAGTAACTGGTGTATAGTAGCTGGTGTATAGTATAGTAACTGGTGTATAGTAACTGGTGTATAGTAGCTGGTGTATAGTATAGTAGCTGGTGTATAGTAGCTGGTGTATAGTATAGTAACTGGTGTATAGTAGCTGGTGTATAGTATAGTAACTGGTGTATAGTAGCTGGTGTATAGTATAGTAGCTGGTGTATAGTAGCTGGTGTATAGTATAGTAGCTGGTGTATAGTATAGTAACTGGTGTATAGTAGCTGGTGTATAGTATAGTAGCTGGTGTATAGTAGCTGGTGTATAGTATAGTAGCTGGTGTATAGTATAGTAGCTGGTGTATAGTATAGTAGCTGGTGTATAGTAGCTGGTGTATAGAAGCTGGTGTATAGTATAGTAGCTGGTGTATAGTAGCTGGTGTATAGTATAGTAGCTGGTGTATAGTAGCTGGTGTATAGTATAGTAGCTGGTGTATAGTATAGTAGCTGGTGTATAGTATAGTAGCTGATGTATAGTAGCTGGTGTATAGTATAGTAGCTGGTGTATAGTAGCTGGTGTATAGTATAGTAGCTGGTGTATAGTATAGTAACTGGTGTATAGTATAGTAGCTGGTGTATAGTATAGTAGCTGGTGTATAGTAACTGGTGTATAGAAGCTGGTGTATAGTATAGTAGCTGGTGTATAGTAGCTGGTGTATAGTATAGTAACTGGTGTATAGTATCTGGTGTATAGTATAGTAGCTGGTGTATAGTAGCTGGTGTATAGTAGCTGGTGTATAGTATAGTAGCTGGTATATAGTATAGTAACTGGTGTATAGTATAGTAGCTGGTGTATAGTAGCTGGTGTATAGTAGCTGGTGTATAGTAACTGGTGTATAGTATAGTAGCTGGTGTATAGTATAGTAGCTGGTGTATAGTATAGTAGCTGGTGTATAGTATAGTAACTGGTGTATAGTATAGTAGCTGGTGTATAGTAGCTGGTGTATAGTAGCTGGTGTATAGTATAGTAGCTGGTGTATAGTAGCTGGTGTATAGTATAGTAGCTGGTGTATAGTATAGTAGCTGGTGTATATTAGCTGGTGTATAGTATAGTAGCTGGTGTATAGTAGCTGGTGTATAGTAGCTGGTGTATAGTAGCTGGTGTATAGTATAGTAGGTGGTGTATAGTAACTGGTGTATAGTATAGTGGCTGGTGTATAGTAACTGGTGTATAGTAGCTGGTGTATAGTATAGTAGCTGGTGTATAGTAACTGTTAGGCTTGGGCGGTATGACGGTATTAAGGTATACCAGGGTATTTAGAAATACCTACGGTATTGATTTTCAATACCGTCCGTCACCGTCAAAATCACAGATGCGCTTCAGTTACTATAACAGTGAAACAGAGTTTTGAGTGTAGTGCACACACTGAGTGTAGTGCACACACGCGCCAGCAGAGGGCGAGACCGCTCTAGTGGAGCGAGTGGGTCACAACGGTGTTCACGTTTTACGGTAATGTTGCGACAGTGCTGTGAAAATACCGTAAAGCGGTGTGACGAGAGCAGTGTTGTTGTGGAGCAATCCGTCTCTTATTATATGTGAACTAAAGAGTACAAGGTTTACACAACAGCCCCCACCCGCCTTTTTATTGTATTTGTACCGTCCTGTACTATCCGCTGTCAGCTGTTTATCTCTCTCTGTGAGCTACTGAGCTTGAATAACTAGCGTTAGCTCACGTTAAGTAGCGTTAGCTCTGCGGCTAATCTTAGATTACCCTGAACTAAATCAATGACTAGGTTATAAAGCATTCGAGTAGTTTTCACTGCACATAGAAGTAGCCAAACAACGGGAGCATTTCGGGAGCATATGACCAAAACCCAGGCAATTTCTAGCCCTTAAGGAATCAAATAGTCTGCCATGGCTATAGGCTAGATGCTAACGCTAAAACGGTGTGGGCTTCTACCGGTGCGGGACTACCATTCTGAGAGCTGACGATGATTTGTTTACTTGGTAACACGTAACCCCCCCCCCGCTGATGAAAATGAAAGTCATACCGTCAAATACCGTGCACCGGGGTATTATAACATAAATGTTTGCCGGTTTGAAAATAAGGATACCGCCCAAGCCTAGTAACTGGTGTATAGTATAGTAACTGGTGTATAGTATAGTAGCTGGTGTATAGTAGCTGGTGTATAGTAGCTGGTGTATATTATAGTAGCTGGTGTATAGTAACTGGTGTATAGTATAGTAGCTGGTGTATAGTAGCTGGTGTATAGTATAGTAGCTGGTGTATAGTAACTTGTGTATAGTATAGTAACTGGTGTATAGTATAGTAGCTGATGTATAGTATAGTAGCTGGTGTATAGTAGCTGGTGTATAGTATAGTAGCTGGTGTATAGTATAGTAGCTGGTGTATAGTATAGTAGCTGGTGTATAGTAGCTGGTGTATAGTAGCTGGTGTATAGTATAGTAGCTGGTGTATAGTATAGTAGCTGGTGTATAGTAGCTGGTGTATAGTATAGTAGCTGGTGTATAGTATAGTAACTGGTGTATAGTATAGTAGCTGGTGTATAGTATAGTAGCTGGTGTATAGTAACTGGTGTATAGAAGCTGGTGTATAGTATAGTAGCTGGTGTATAGTAGCTGGTATATAGTATAGTAACTGGTGTATAGTAGCTGGTGTATAGTATAGTAGCTGGTGTATAGTAGCTGGTGTATAGTAGCTGGTGTATAGTATAGTAGCTGGTGTATAGTATAGTAACTGGTGTATAGTATAGTAGCTGGTGTATAGTAGCTGGTGTATAGTAGCTGGTGTATAGTAACCGGTGTATAGTATAGTAGCTGGTGTATAGTATAGTAGCTGGTGTATAGTATAGTAACTGGTGTATAGTATAGTAGCTGGTGTATAGTAGCTGGTGTATAGTAGCTGGTGTATAGTAGCTGGTGTATAGTATAGTAGCTGGTGTATAGTAGCTGGTGTATAGTATAGTAGCTGGTGTATAGTAGCTGGTGTATAGTATAGTAGCTGGTGTATAGTATAGAAGACTCACTTCTTCAACCATTATCTAAAATGATAAAAAAAAAAAAAAAAATCTAACACTGACTAACCTTACTGTCATGCACTTGTCCTAATAAACTAACCTACACTGTAACACGCAACACTTTGATGAACATTGTTACTCAGCTGATAGAGTTGTACCCTTCTTGCTGTCTTGTCGCACAGAACTTGTAAGTCGCTTTGGATAAAAGCGTCAGCTAAATGACTAAATGTAAATGTAAATGTATAGTAGCTGGTGTATAGTAGCTGGTGTATAGTATAGTAGCTGGTGTATAGTAGCTGGTGTATAGTATAGTAGCTGGTGTATAGTAACTGGTGTATAGTATAGTAACTGGTGTATAGTATAGTAACTGGTGTATAGTATAGTAGCTGGTGTATAGTAGCTGGTGTATAGTATAGTAGCTGGTGTATAGTATAGTAGCTGGTGTATAGTAGCTGGTGTATAGTATAGTAGCTGGTGTATAGTAACTGGTAGGGATGTCCGATATTATCGGCCTACCGATATTATCGGCCGATATCGGCATTAAAATGTGATATCGGAAAATATCGGTATCGGTTTAAAAAAAATTTAATAATTTTTATTTTATTTTGTTTACATTTCTATAACCTATATTTACCCAGGCAAGCAAGTAAGAACAAATTCAGATTTTATTTATTGTCAAAAGTATGCATAATGTTGTGTTAATTCCACAACAAGTGATATGTAATGTTAATTACCTGAAATTATTAAATTTTTTGGTGGGGGAAACCCTGCATATATCGGTATCGGTTGATATCGGTATCGGAAATTAAGAGTTGGACAATATCGGTATATCGGTATCGGTAAAAAAGCCAATATCGAGCATCCCTAGTAACTGGTGTATAGTAACTGGTGTATAGTAACTGGTGTATAGTAACTGCTGTATAGTAACTGGTGTATAGTAAGTGGTGTATAGTAACTGGTGTATAGTAGCTGGTGTATAGTAACTGGTGTATAGAAGCTGGTGTATAGTATAGTAGCTGGTGTATAGTAACTGGTGTATAGTATAGTAGCTGGTGTATAGTAGCTGGTGTATAGTAGCTGGTGTATAGTAGCTGGTGTATAGTAACTGGTGTATAGTATAGTAGCTGGTGTATAGTAGCTGGTGTATAGTAGCTGGTGTATAGTAACTGGTGTATAGTATAGTAGCTGGTGTATAGTATAGTAGCTTGTGTATAGTATAGTAACTGGTGTATAGTATAGTAGCTGGTGTATAGTAGCTGGTGTATAGTAGCTTGTGTATAGTAGCTGGTGTATAGTAGCTGGTGTATAGTATAGTAGCTGGTGTATAGTAGCTGGTGTATAGTATAGTAGCTGGTGTATAGTATAGTAGCTGGTGTATAGTAGCTGGTGTATAGAATAGTAGCTGGTGTATAGTAGCTGGTGTATAGTAGCTAGTGTATAGTAGCTGGTGTATAGTATAGTAGCTGGTGTATAGTAACTGGTGTATAGTATAGTAGCTGGTATATAGTAACTGGTGTATAGTAGCTGGTGTATAGTATAGTAGCTGGTGTATAGTAACTGGTGTATAGTATAGTAACTGGTGTATAGTATAGTAGCTGGTGTATAGTAGCTGGTGTATAGTAGCTGGTGTATAGTATAGTAGCTGGTGTATAGTATAGTAGCTGGTGTATAGTAGCTGGTGTATAGTATAGTAGCTGGTGTATAATAACTTGTGTATAGTATAGTAACTGGTGTATAGTATAGTAGCTGGTGTATAGTATAGTAGCTGGTGTATAGTATAGTAGCTGGTGTATAGTATAGTAGCTGGTGTATAGTATAGTAGCTGGTGTATAGTAGCTGGTGTATAGTAGCTTGTGTATAGTATAGTAGATGGTGTATAGTAGCTGGTGTATAGTATAGTAGCTGGTGTATAGTAGCTGGTGTATAGTATAGTAGCTGGTGTATAGTATAGTAACTGGTGTATAGTATAGTAGCTGGTGTATAGTATAGTAGCTGGTGTATAGTAACTGGTGTATAGAAGCTGGTGTATAGTATAGTAGCTGGTGTATAGTAGCTGGTATATATTATAGTAACTGGTGTATAGTAGCTGGTGTATAGTATAGTAGCTGGTGTATAGTAGCTGGTGTATAGTAGCTGGTGTATAGTATAGTAGCGGGTGTATAGTATAGTAACTGGTGTATAGTATAGTAGCTGGTGTATAGTAGCTGGTGTATAGTAGCTGGTGTATAGTAACTGGTGTATAGTATAGTAGCTGGTGTATAGTATAGTAGCTGGTGTATAGTATAGTAACTGGTGTATAGTATAGTAGCTGGTGTATAGTAGCTGGTGTATAGTAGCTGGTGTATAGTAGCTGGTGTATAGTATAGTAGCTGGTGTATAGTAGCTGGTGTATAGTATATTAGCTGGTGTATAGTAGCTGGTGAATAGTATAGTAGCTGGTGTATAGTATAGTAGCTGGTGTATAGTAGCTGGTGTATAGTAGCTGGTGTATAGTATAATCGCTGGTGTATAGTAGCTGGTGTATAGTAGCTGGTGTATAGTATAGTAGCTGGTGTATAGTAACTGGTGTATAGTATAGTAGCTGGTGTATAGTAACTGGTGTATAGTATAGTAACTGGTGTATAGTATAGTAACTGGTGTATAGTATAGTAGCTGGTGTATAGTAGCTGGTGTATAGTATAGTAGCTGGTGTATAGTAACTGGTGTATAGTATAGTAGCTGGTGTATAGTAACTGGTGTATAGTATAGTAACTGGTGTATAGTATAGTAACTGGTGTATAGTATAGTAGCTGGTGTATAGTAGCTGGTGTATAGTATAGTAGCTGGTGTATAGTATAGTAGCTGGTGTATAGTAGCTGGTGTATAGTATAGTAGCTGGTGTATAGTAACTGGTAGGGATGTCCGATATTATCGGCCTACCGATATTATCGGCCGATATCGGCATTAAAATGTGATATCGGAAAATATCGGTATCGGTTTAAAAAAAATTAAATAATTTTTATTTTATTTTGTTTACATTTCTATAACCTATATTTACCCAGGCAAGCAAGTAAGAACAAATTCAGATTTTATTTATTGTCAAAAGTATGCATAATGTTGTGTTAATTCCACAACAAGTGATATGTAATGTTAATTACCTGAAATTATTAAATTTTTTGGTGGGGGAAACCCTGCATATATCGGTATCGGTTGATATCGGTATCGGAAATTAAGAGTTGGACAATATCGGTATATCGGTATCGGTAAAAAAGCCAATATCGAGCATCCCTAGTAACTGGTGTATAGTAACTGGTGTATAGTAACTGGTGTATAGTAACTGCTGTATAGTAACTGGTGTATAGTAAGTGGTGTATAGTAACTGGTGTATAGTAGCTGGTGTATAGTAACTGGTGTATAGAAGCTGGTGTATAGTATAGTAGCTGGTGTATAGTAACTGGTGTATAGTATAGTAGCTGGTGTATAGTAGCTGGTGTATAGTAGCTGGTGTATAGTAGCTGGTGTATAGTAACTGGTGTATAGTATAGTAGCTGGTGTATAGTAGCTGGTGTATAGTAGCTGGTGTATAGTAACTGGTGTATAGTATAGTAGCTGGTGTATAGTATAGTAGCTTGTGTATAGTATAGTAACTGGTGTATAGTATAGTAGCTGGTGTATAGTAGCTGGTGTATAGTAGCTTGTGTATAGTAGCTAGTGTATAGTAGCTGGTGTATAGTATAGTAGCTGGTGTATAGTAGCTGGTGTATAGTATAGTAGCTGGTGTATAGTATAGTAGCTGGTGTATAGTAGCTGGTGTATAGTATAGTAGCTGGTGTATAGTAGCTGGTGTATAGTAGCTAGTGTATAGTAGCTGGTGTATAGTATAGTAGCTGGTGTATAGTAACTGGTGTATAGTATAGTAGCTGGTGTATAGTAACTGGTGTATAGTAGCTGGTGTATAGTATAGTAGCTGGTGTATAGTAACTGGTGTATAGTATAATAACTGGTGTATAGTATAGTAGCTGGTGTATAGTAGCTGGTGTATAGTAGCTGGTGTATAGTATAGTAGCTGGTGTATAGTATAGTAGCTGGTGTATAGTAGCTGGTGTATAGTATAGTAGCTGGTGTATAATAACTTGTGTATAGTATAGTAACTGGTGTATAGTATAGTAGCTGGTGTATAGTATAGTAGCTGGTGTATAGTATAGTAGCTGGTGTATAGTATAGTAGCTGGTGTATAGTATAGTAGCTGGTGTATAGTAGCTGGTGTATAGTAGCTTGTGTATAGTATAGTAGATGGTGTATAGTAGCTGGTGTATAGTATAGTAGCTGGTGTATAGTAGCTGGTGTATAGTATAGTAGCTGGTGTATAGTATAGTAACTGGTGTATAGTATAGTAGCTGGTGTATAGTATAGTAGCTGGTGTATAGTAACTGGTGTATAGAAGCTGGTGTATAGTATAGTAGCTGGTGTATAGTAGCTGGTATGTATTATAGTAACTGGTGTATAGTAGCTGGTGTATAGTATAGTAGCTGGTGTATAGTAGCTGGTGTATAGTAGCTGGTGTATAGTATAGTAGCTGGTGTATAGTATAGTAACTGGTGTATAGTATAGTAGCTGGTGTATAGTAGCTGGTGTATAGTAGCTGGTGTATAGTAACTGGTGTATAGTATAGTAGCTGGTGTATAGTATAGTAGCTGGTGTATAGTATAGTAACTGGTGTATAGTATAGTAGCTGGTGTATAGTAGCTGGTGTATAGTAGCTGGTGTATAGTATAGTAGCTGGTGTATAGTATAGTAACTGGTGTATAGTATAGTAGCTGGTGTATAGTAGCTGGTGTATAGTAGCTGGTGTATAGTAACTGGTGTATAGTATAGTAGCTGGTGTATAGTATAGTAGCTGGTGTATAGTATAGTAACTGGTGTATAGTATAGTAGCTGGTGTATAGTAGCTGGTGTATAGTAGCTGGTGTATAGTAGCTGGTGTATAGTATAGTAGCTGGTGTATAGTAGCTGGTGTATAGTATAGTAGCTGGTGTATAGTAGCTGGTGTATAGTATAGTAGCTGGTGTATAGTATAGTAGCTGGTGTATAGTAGCTGGTGTATAGTAGCTGGTGTATAGTATAGTCGCTGGTGTATAGTAGCTGGTGTATAGTATAGTAGCTGGTGTATAGTAACTGGTGTATAGTATAGTAGCTGGTGTATAGTAACTGGTGTATAGTAGCTGGTGTATAGTATAGTAGCTGGTGTATAGTAACTGGTGTATAATATAGTAACTGGTGTATAGTATAGTAGCTGGTGTATAGTAGCTGGTGTATAGTATAGTAGCTGGTGTATAGTAACTGGTGTATAGTATAGTAGCTGGTGTATAGTAGCTGGTGTATAGTATAGTAGCTGGTGTATAGTAACTTGTGTATAGTATAGTAACTGGTGTATAGTATAGTAGATGGTGTATAGTATAGTAGCTGGTGTATAGTAGCTGGTGTATAGTATAGTAGCTGGTGTATAGTATAGTAGCTGGTGTATAGTATAGTAGCTGGTGTATAGTAACTGATGTATAGTATAGTAACTGGTGTATAGTATAGTAACTGGTGTATAGTATAGTAGCTGGTGTATAGTAGCTGGTGTATAGTATAGTAGCTGGTGTATAGTATAGTAGCTGGTGTATAGTAGCTGGTGTATAGTATAGTAGCTGGTGTATAGTAACTGGTAGGGATGTCCGATATTATTGACCTACCGATATTATCGGCCGATATCGGCATTAAAATGTGATATCGGAAAATATCGGTATCGGTTTAAAAAAAAATTAATAATTTTTATTTTATTTTGTTTACATTTCTATAACCTGTATTTACCCAGGCAAGCAAGTAAGAACAAATTCAGATTTTATTTATTGTCAAAAGTATGCATAATGTTGTGTTAATTCCACAACAAGTGATATGTAATGTTAATTACCTGAAATTATAAAAAATTTTGGTGGGGGAAACCCTGCATATATCGGTATCGGTTGATATCGGTATCGGAAATTAAGAGTTGGACAATATCGGTATAGGTAAAAAAGCGAATATCGAGCATCCCTAGTAACTGGTGTATAGTAACTGGTGTATAGTAACTGGTGTATAGTAACTGGTGTATAGTAACTGCTGTATAGTAACTGGTGTATAGTAAGTGGTGTATAGTAACTGGTGTATAGTAGCTGGTGTATAGTAACTGGTGTATAGAAGCTGGTGTATAGTATAGTAGCTGGTGTATAGTAACTGGTGTATAGTATAGTAGCTGGTGTATAGTAGCTGGTGTATATTAGCTGGTGTATAGTATAGTAGCTGGTGTATAGTAACTGGTGTATAGTATAGTAACTGGTGTATAGTATAGTAGCTGGTGTATAGTAGCTGGTGTATAGTATAGTAGCTGGTGTGTAGTAACTGGTGTATAGTATAGTAGCTGGTGTATAGTAGCTGGTGTATAGTATAGTAGCTGGTGTATAGTATAGTAGCTGGTGTATAGTAACTGGTGTATAGTATAGTAACTGATGTATAGTATAGTAGCTGGTGTATAGTATAGTAGCTGGTGTATAGTAGCTGGTGTATAGTATAGTAGCTGGTGTATAGTATAGTAGCTGGTGTATAGTATAGTAGCTGGTGTATAGTAACTGGTGTATAGTATAGTAACTGGTGTATAGTAACTGGTGTATAGTATAGTAGCTGGTGTATAGTAGCTGGTGTATAGTATAGTAGCTGGTGTATAGTAGCTGGTGTATAGTATAGTAGCTGGTGTATAGTAGCTGGTGTATAGTATAGTAGCTGGTGTATAGTAACTGGTAGGGATGTCCGATATTATCGGCCTACCGATATTATCGGCCTACCGATATTATCGGCCGATATCGGCATTAAAATGTGATATCGGAAAATATCGGTATCGGTTTTAAAAAATAAATAATAATTTTTATTAATTTTTTTTTTACATTTCTATAACCTGTATTTACCCAGGCAAGCAAGTAAGAACAAATTCAGATTTTATTTATTGTCAAAAGTATGCATAATGTTGTGTTAATTCCACAACAAGTGATATGTAATGTTAATAATTACCTGAAATTATAAAAAGATTTGGTGGGGGAAACCCTGCATATATCGGTATCGGTTGATATCGGTTGATATCGGTATAGGAAATTAAGAGTTGGACAATATCGGTATATCGGTATCGGTAAAAAAGCCAATATCGAGCATCCCTAGTAACTGGTGTATAGTAACTGGTGTATAGTAACTGCTGTATAGTAACTGGTGTATAGTAACTGGTGTATAGTAACTGCTGTATAGTAACTGGTGTATAGTAAGTGGTGTATAGTAACTGGTGTATAGTAACTGGTGTATAGTAACTGGTGTATAGTAACTGCTGTATAGTAACTGGTGTATAGTAACTGGTGTATAGTAACTGGTGTATAGTAGCTGGTGTATAGTAACTGGTGTATAGTAACTGGTGTATAGTAGCTGGTGTATAGTAACTGCTGTATAGTAACTGGTGTATAGTAACTGCTGTATAGTAACTGGTGTATAGTAACTGGTGTATAGTAACTGGTGTATAGTAGCTGGTGTATAGTAACTGGTGTATAGTAACTGGTGTATAGTATAGTAACTGGTGTATATTAACTGGTGTATAGTAGCTGGTGTATAGTAACTGGTGTATAGTAACTGGTGTATAGTAACTGGTGTATAGTAGCTGGTGTATTATCTGGTATAGTAACTGGTGTATAGTAACTGGTGTATAGTAACTGGTGTAGTATCTGGTATAGTAACTGGTGTATTGTAGTTGGTATATTGTATTGTAGGACAGAAGTGGGCAACCATGTATTTTAGTCAATCACAAGGGGCCTTTAATTCATCCAATCACACCTGCTGATTTAATCTTGAATCACTGTCCTAGGTGGCCCACCTTTTTATTTCACTGGCTTTCGCTGGGTCCCCGTTTTGCACATGCTTAGCATTGTGTCATGAACGCCCTGGGACTATACCCTCTAACAACCATACAGGTATCAGCCAGATGTGTAGGCTACCCTCTAACAACCATACAGGTATTAGCCAGATGTGTAGGCTACCCTCTAACAACCATACAGGTATCAGCCAGATGTGTAGGCTACCCTCTAACAACCATACAGGTATCAGCCAGATGTGTAGGCTACCCTCTAACAACCATACAGGTATCAGCCAGATGTGTAGGCTACCCTCTAACAACCATACAGGTATCAGCCAGATGTGTAGACTACCCTCTAACAACCATACATGTATCAGCCAGGTGTGTAGGCTACACTCTAACAACCATACAGGTATCAGACAGGTGTGTAGGCTACACTCTAACAACCATACAGGTATCAGCCAGGTGTGTAGGCTACACTCTAACAACCATACAGGTATCAGCCAGGTGTGTAGGCTATACCATTGTGATGGATCACAGTTTATGTGGGTTTATTCTAAGGTGCTTTGGCTTTATTTCATCTTTCTGTGAGGGATACTGTAGCTGTCAATCACTGGCCTCTGCAGTTCTGTTTCGTTAAGGCTTCGCTCAGCACCAGTTGCATAATATCTCGCTTCAGTGGATATGCACTGAATAAAAAATTCCACCATGTACCTTTACATCCCAGCATTCGTCTGACCACACCCCCATCCGCTTACCTTCATAAACAGGGGTGGGGCCACACACTCATCTCCTTCTCAAATTTCATCCACAAGGAAGTGCCTGCTATATGCCCACTTGACGTGGAGAAAAATATTTAGTCTGAGGAAAGGAAAACAGAAGAACAAGGAGATACGTTGACATCATATCTTTATTTTCTCTCTCACTATTTTCGAGAAAATACGGCGATATTGTCTTCGTTATTGGAGTGTCTGGAAGATGATTTCTGACCTTCAAACGGCTTTTCGTATTGGGAGCTCACGCCGCTGACATGCTCCCCAGCTATAGTCCTCCTTGCTGCGGCTGGATGGGGTTGCCCTCCGGCCACACAGCTGGACTGTGGGAAACAACGACTGTGTGAGAAGCGGTTGTTTCCAGGATGGGGTATGTACTGTTTTGCTTGCGAGCTCTGGTTGTTGTTGATGCTGTGGGGGTTAACTGACAATTTACGAAACGCCGACTCCAGGCTGAGGTCCTCTGCTCGGCTTAAACGGCGGTCGGAGGATCTTGGTCTGACGCACATGATGGTCAATCTAGTGGGCCGCGACAGGTCCTGGTGATCCCAGGATTCTCGAGCGGATGCTTCTCTGTCCCGTGCAGGCCCCATCTTTCATATACAAATGAAAGTATACCCTAACGAGGAAAAGTGGGCATAGGATCTTCTTTATCGGGAGTTCCATGCTCAAAGGGCCCCGCTGTATGTCTGGATCACCGTTGACAACTGTGTTCTGACATTCTTTTTCTTTTCCCTCTTAGGGGAGGGACTTGGACAGCGGCCTGTCTGAAGTGTGGCTTGTTATGTCGTTGTGTTCAGTTCAGGTGATAGCTGCTTAGCTTGCGTGCTAGTTGTGGCCTACTGTGCAGCTGTTAGCTGCGGCGTTAGCTCGTTGTGTTTACCAGGCTAGTAAACGTTAGCTTGTTGCTATCAGTCGATCGGCTGTTAGCTTAATGCTACACTGTTGAACGTTTTCTATGACTATAACATGCCTTAAACACTCTGACTACGACGTCATCTTTGACAGAGGATGTTAGTCGAACCTACACCGGAGCCCTGCCAGCGAGGACTGTGTCAAACATGGAGAAACGTAGCGGCTGGGTGGCGCAATGACGTTACCCTCATCGTCAACACAGGGATGCTGTGTTCAACTTCGGTGCCCCGTTAGCCAGATTGCAGTTCGCTTGGCCTGCGTTCAGGGTAGGAAGGTCCCGACCGGACCTTAAACACTTCTTGAATGAATGAATGAATGAATGAATGAATGAATGAATGAATGAATGAATGAATGAATGAATGAATGAAAACTTTATTTAACAGATTGCAGAATGGGTACAATACAGTACGGCTCAATACATAAAATTGTTAAGGGGATGCAGACCCGAGAAAGACGTTTGTCTTGTTTCCATCAGGGTCCCCCATTTTCAATTCATATTCCTTCCCTTTCTCTTTCCTTCCCTTCTAAATGTTTTGTAATAACGATGTTTTCCAAAACGTGTGTTGCTGCAATACATTGAGGATACGACGCGTGTTGTGTGTGAATTGTCTTGTCACTGGTATAGCTTCTCTCTCCATAGAAATCGGGTTGTTGTTTTACATGTGTAAAAATGATCTGGTTAGTTGTGATGAGAACATGTGTGTTCATATAACGTGAACTCACAACTAAGGGGGTTAATTAACATATAAAGCTTTGCTTAGTGACATATGATTGAAGAATGAATTATTTTCTCAGCCTGTAATGACAATGAACAGTGTGTTCACATATTAACAGGGTTACCTGTTCAACTTTGTCGTATCAAGGGTAAGGAAGGAGGGGTGATCCCCCCGGTTCCCTGGGGCTTCCCCCCCCTCCTCTCCGACATGTTGTTTACAATATATTGTGTCACTGTGTTTGTGGGGATACGATGTAACCCTCAGCTTAATTGCTGGGGTTGTGCTAACCGCTTGAGAAACTATATTTTCCTAAAGAAAAGATAGTTTGGTCACTTATCGTGTGTGCTTAGCAAGGCCTGTGGCCAATACATAATCGAGGATTCTGTATTCTCTCATTATGAAAAACGGCGTTCCTCTGTAGAGAGTGTACTTGCCATTTTTTGTTGTGATAAAGGGTTGTGTGTGTCTTGTGATCTACAACTGGGTTATGTTGGCCACAGAAGCACATGTGTAAGTCTGGTACTGGGGCTCTTAAAGGGGGCCCTCTCTATTCTGTGTTTTTTCCTTAGTAAAAATCAGATAGCAGGTTAGCGCATGAGCTATGTGAAGCTGTTAGATACTTCATGTAGTATAATATGACTGTGTCATGCTCTATTTGTCATTACATCGTATCATGGGTGTGGGGTCGTAAAGGGGTAAACTGGTAATCCTTTCCTCCCCTTTTCTGATTGGTCAGGGGTTAAAACCTCCTGTCCTTCAAGGTTCCTGTTGCGTTGCTGTTCGGCACGTTACAGGGTAAGAGGGGGGGGGGGGGGGGAGTTTCCTGGTCCCACGCCCTGGAAGATTGGGCGTGTGCACCGCAGAAATTCTCCCGCCATGGAGTATGTCACTGTGCACGTCTCTGTTGGTAAGACTTCCGTGAGTTGTTCAGGTCCATGTTATGGATCTGTTTCAGGGAGTTGTCAGAGCTCCTCCTCACGAAGCTCCTCCTCGGGCCTTCTGTGAGTTCGGACTCTCCTTTCCTGTGAGGGAGCCTCCTCAGAGTTCAGAGCCTCCTCCTCAGATTGTCAAGGTGAGTAGAACTTCAAAAAGGAGTTCTGCTCTATTGTGTGTGTATTCGATTCAATTTGATTATTGAGTGTGTATTGGTTCAGTGCCTCCTCCTCGGAGAGCCCTAACCCAAATATTACATAGCTCAATGTTGCAATATATTCTTTTCAATCTATACAGCTCGCATGGGAAGTCTCTCTGGGGATTTCTGTCTCCTCCCTATGGCGAGGGTGGTGGGATGTAAAAATGTAAAAAGAATTTACCCTCAGCTGTGTCACGTGGGATATATGTCAGTCTGTGTTTCTTTCTTTTTTGAATAAAAAGAGGAAGGTACATGAAGCACGACGGCTCCGTGTCGTTCTCCCAGGCGACTTGGAGGAACAATGTTTGGTGTCTTGCTAGACTATCCATTGATGTGTTTGGGTCTCGACGCATACATAGTGCTGGCTCGGTGTGTTTCTGTTAAAGAATCACGCAGGGGCTAAGTGCGCCTTGGTTGCTTGTTTAAACAGCGTTTTTATAGGGCAACTGGGATGGAGTTTTGTCTCTTCCGAGCGCCAGTTTACTAGGTTGTCTCGATGAATTCTCGTTCATATCTGGGGGATGTTAACGGAATAGATCAGAACATAGGTAGAGGGGTCTCATGCCCTTGGGGTGGGCCACTGAGCACGGTCCAAATGGGACCGTCTGGGTGGCGCCCTCTTTTCATGTTTTAGATCGACACGCATACCTACCCCCTCTCCTGGAGTGGGCATGTCGGCGTGGTTAGGACACAGGACTGGTCTGGTCACGCTGGTCCAGGTCAGTTAACCCGTTGTCCGCCGGGGATGCAGATCTGCTGTTCTGGTACCCTGAGGGACTTGTGCTTTTTTCGGGGGGAAAAATGCCGGGTCGGTCCGGGTGTCACAGGGTTAGGCGTTATGGAGACCCTTTGTTTGGTACATGTTGTACTCTGCACTATCGTAATGGCTTACGGCCATACCAACCTGTACACGCCCGATCTCATCCGATCTCGGAAGCTAAGCAGGTTCGGTCCTGGTTAGTACTTGGTTGGGAGACCGCCTGGGAATACCAAGTGCGGTGTGCTTAGGGCTGGTTCTCCATTCTTTTCGCTCCTCTCTCACACGTGGCGAAGAGGGGGCTGTTGGGGTGGTCTTGGACCTCCTCTGGTAACCCTGTGCTTCCCGTGCCGCCGGGCCCGGTCCGAAGTAAAGTTTCGTTGATACCGTAGGCCTGGAATAACCCTTTTTTGAAAACTGAAACACTTGTACTGCGGTATAGCCAGTGTATACCCGCAGGTGTGTTTTGGAGTTTTTTCTTGAGGGGTTATAGGAACAACCACCGTCTGTACCGAGAGGGTGGTTGATTCCCTGGTATGTTGGAGCAGAGTCAACTCCTGGGTTACTCGGTTGAGTGTGCCCCTGCACGTTCATGACGTCTGCCAATCATGTCAGCCTTCTCTGCCTCGACCCCTCTGGGTGGGTTTTTTTTAATGGAGGCTTTGTCATGGTGATCAACAACGCCAGCATGCGCCCCTTCCGCCGGGGGGGCTGTTTTCAGCTGACTCCTTTGGCGCCTGTCTCGTCCGCAGTGCTCCAGGCTCAGGTTACAGCCTGCTGCCTGGTTTCCCCGGTGCGCTGCCTGCTTCCGTTGGTTAACCTTTTGAGTGCTTACGGCCATGCTGACTGCCTGTGTTCAGAGTCAGTGTGCCAGGCGGTGTGCTATTCGGGGGAAAGAGCCCGCTCTTGGAGGGGCCCTTATCCGAATACGCTGGCGATGTGGGGGGCGGTGTCACTACGTGACCGCCTGGTGGGGTCTTGATGCCTGGCGTCATTGCCCTCTCCGGGCCCCCTTTTTCCAGGGGATCCAGTCCCTTCAGTGGGACTGGGTCTTCATTCGCGCTCCGCTGCTACGGCCTTGCCACAGGGTTAGGGTTGCTCTTGACCCCGTGATTTTGGGGGCAGTAACGAGGTTGTTCCTTCCGTTCGTTCCCTGGTGGCATGCGGGTTGTGCGTGTGTGTAGTCGTGGGGTCAAGCCACGGTCTGCTCACCCTGTGCGTTGAGTTGCTTGAGTTCCTCTTCGCCTGGTCGGATCCGTCTCCCTCCCGTAAGCCTCCAATAGGGAGGGTATCCTCCATTAGGGAGGGTCGGGGGGGCTCGGTCCTCCCCGGTCTGATGGTTGTGGGGGGCCTCAGCGGGGTGTATTTGTCGGGCTAAGGCTCCCGCTCAGCTCCTGTTATGCAACTGGTGCTGAGCGAAGCCTTAACGAAACAGAACATAAGGTTATGTATATAACCAAGTTCTGTGAGTTATGGTGCGCTCAGCACCAGGACGCCGCTGCGGCCCTTGATTTTTCATTGTGGTGAAATTTGTTGGGAAGGAGATGAGTGTGTGGCCCCAACCCTGCTTATGAAGGTAAGCGGATGGGGGTGTGGTCAGACGAATGCTGGGATGTAAAGGTACATCGTGGAATTTTTTATTCAGTGCATATCCACTGAAGCGAGATATTATGCAACTGGTGCTGAGCGCACCATAACTCACATAACTTGGTTATATACATAACCTTTCATTAATTGCCATGCGGCATGGCAGGTGTATGGGCTTGATTGCCACCTGATTGGTGTCAGGTGTGCAGTGCCTTGAAGTAGGTTTGGTTGACTGTGTTCGGACGCTTGTCCATTTCATGTTTTTCCCTCAATAGTCCCAAGTTCATGCTTCTAGGGTTTTCTCTGTCTCTAGTGATATTGTTTTTCTTGTTGTTTTCAACTGCTAGGCAGTGGTGGTTATTTTGGGATTTGTACCCAGTTATTTTATACTGGTGTTTTGTGTTTCCTACAGTTTTTATTTATTTTATTCTTGTGTTTTCCCCCACCCTCTCTCATCGCTCAGCAATTCCAGTGGGTAACTTTAAGATTCCCCTTTTAGTGTGTGTCCTACACCCCCCCCCCCCTCCCCAATCTTGACAACCTGCATACAGATGAGGCTGCATACAGATGAAGCATCTTGATAACATTAGATTGCATTCGATTAGATTATATTAGATTACATTACATTACATTATTTGATTCAAATATATTCTCATTATACAGCACAAGTACAGTACAACAAAAATACATTTGGCATCCAACCAGAGTGCAATATACAATCTACCGGTGATTAAACTGGGTACAAAATGTACAAATTAGTACTACTGAGTGTAGTGCTAATCAGGTGTATGTACAGAGTTGTATGTATATAAAGCATGGAAGAAAGTGAGAAGAGTGCAGTCGCTCACTATCTCTGCCGAATCCCTCTCTCTCTCTCTCCCTCTGTGCCTCGCTGCTCTGCTGTGTGCATGTGTCTCTCGTCGGCTGTTGTGCAATTGCGTGCAAGGGAATTTAAGAAATAGTCTCTTCCTTCAAGTGAGAAGGAATATCCGTGGCTTGGCAGCGTGACAGACAATTTTGTAGGCATACAAGTTGAATTGTAATGTGTGTCACAAGGTTTTTTATGTCTCACGGAGGAGTGTGACGTGAAGAACACAACACTCCTCTGGAGAAAGTTACGCTAGCACTGGTCCTCCTATCAGACATCACCTGGATCTGACATGTCCTGACACTAGGCTTGTTTTTTATTTGATGTCTGGAAGGTGTGTATGTCAGGTGTGCTCTTTGGCTGTCTTATTGTTTTGCCATTATTGCTCAGACGTCCACTGGCTGAGCAGGGGGACAGTCTTGGCAAGTGCCTGGACTAATTTCTGAGCCACGGTTTGATTTGTTGACTATTTTGCAACGGACTAATACACTGGGGTCTAACAAGCAAGTCAAGTAAGTGCCATCAATATTTTAAAGGTGCCATAACAATGTTTTATTGTTTCATAATATCAACGTGCACATGCTCTCATCCCCCCAGATCGAATATACACAAATTACTAACATTAAAATAGGGAACTATTTACTAGCCTGCCTATGTTGTGTCGTATACGCCCTGGGACTAGTATGCACTGTAGGTATCAACCAGGTGTGCAGGCAGGTGTGCTAGGATACATGTATCATTTTGAGTATGTGTCTTTTTTGTTCTCGCTGTCAGATAAGTGAATAAATCTACCTCCAGCCTTCATCCCTGGGTGGGTCTGTCATCTCTGGGCAACACAACACAAGGCAGTTTAGCTACATTAGCTGGCACCTCACCTACACAGGAGCGCATCTGGCGTCCACTTTGAGGACTGTTCAAAGACACCCTTTCAGGCGTATGTTGTTTTGGAACTCTAGCTTCCAATGGCCAGTAGCCATCGTGACATCACCTTTAGAATGTCGAGTTCTCAAAAGGCACAGGCAGCTTCAAGCTGGATTAAAAAGTTAAAAAAAATAATAACAAAAAAAGACAGAACAGACAAGTTGTATATACTGTATATTCGGATTGGTTTATATATTCTGATATATATATAATATATATTATGATATATGGTATCAATTCTGATTTACAGGGCCTGGAACATTCTCATGACCAGAGTTTTTCCACGGTGCATTTGATTTATTGATAGCTGTTGGGATATGAAGAGAATCTCACAAAACATGACCAAACTCATTCAAAAGAAATGTGTCTACCCTACCTATAAGACAGACACGAAAAGCTCAGACCTGCATCATGAATGGTTGAAACCTTGAAGATCATGCAATGTCAACTAGGCTCGCAGGCCACATCTGGCCCAACAAAGATTCACACCTGGCCTGCAGAATATTGTAAAAAAAAAAAAAAAAAAAAATTATATATATATATACATATATATATATATACCGTACTTTTCGCACTATAAGCCGCACCTGACTATAAGCCGCAGCAGCTAAATTGAATGATGTGTGTACATATATAAGCCGCATGTGTTTTAATGTTTAATTACCATATGTAAGGGGTGGAGCCTGCGGCTTAATTTGACTCAACACGGGAAACCTCACCCGGCCCGGACACGGAAAGGATTGACAGATTGATTGCTCTTTCTCGATTCTGTGGGTGGTGGGGCATGGCCGTTCTTATATTGAGCTTTAAGTTCCCACCTCTACAGAGAATGACTCCCATTGGGACACAATACTGTCTGACAAATAACAAGAATTAACTCATTTACAAGTTGTATTAAGTTTAGCAAATAAGGGAACAGATAAATAACATTTCAATGCAGTAAAAAAAGCAATATTTCGATTTTCGGGTTTTGTCCACATATAAGCCGCACCGTTATATAAGCCGCAGGGTCGAAAAATGGGGGGAAAAGCCGCGGCTTATAGTCCGAAAAGTACGGTATATATATATATATATATTGTCTGTAAGAATGTATTATAATCAAGACATGAATGAAATAAATCATGTTTATCATGAAAAACATCAATTAAACAAGGTGGAGGCAGATAGGGAAGGTACACAGTAAACCTTTTTGTTTAACGATTCAGGCAGAATGTTAATGGGTCGCCAATTGGCAGAATAAAATGCAATTCTATGATACGTAAATACTATTTTCCTGAATAAAATAGACCAGTTTCAGTGTTTGTTTTTGTATAAGTGAATGTTAGAGAGAGAGAGAAATTCGACTTTTCAGTTCAGTTGCTTCTCTCCTGTCCAGTTCAGCACCACGACAGTGAAAACTGCTCACTTTGTGCCGAGTCCACGCGTTGGTTGTGTGCAAGTGGCTGCAGGCTGCCGAGTGGCCAATGCTAACAAGTAGAGAGGAGACTTGCAATCAACTGTTTTGGCCCAAAACAGCTAAACTCACCCTGGAGCAGTTCACAGCGGAGCGGTCCTCTGTGTCAGGTGTACTTTGGTTTTCATTCTACACAGCACAACACAGAAGCCTTCTACAGGAAGGGGCAGAACAGGCTTCCTGGTGAGACTCAGTTTCCTTCAACATGTGCAATATGTCAGCTAAATGTATGAAATGTACTAAATGTACGAAATATAAATGCAATAGACTGCTGCATTCGTTTTTTCCAGTCTGTAGTAGCCAGTGTCCTCTTCTATGCTGGGGGGGGGGGGGGTGGGGGGGGCAACTCAAGGGACACCAACAAACTGAACAAACTGGTGAGGAAGGCTAGCTCCGTGGTGGGAGTCGAGCTGGTCAAACTAGAGGTGGTGGCAGAGAGGAGAATGAGCTGGCCGCTATCCTGGAGAATCCCTTCCACCGCCTTTATGTGTTACGCTCCCCCCGGTCCTGCTTCACAACTCCCATCTGTCCATGGACATTCCCCACTCCTGAACTATGTCTTACAACCACCAGGTGGCCTAGTTCAGTTGGTTCATCTTTGTTGTCTTGTATTTATTAATTTCCTTTCTGTCATCACCAATCTGTTGTTTGTTTACCTGCTATCAGTGCTGTGCCCCATTGTCTAGTCTAGTTTTGTCTCCTTTGTGTCTGTATCTATGTGTTGTTTGGTCTCGTCATGTTTCAGTATATTAACCCAGGTTGTTCTGTCTTTGTCCACCCAGCTGTGTCTCGTTTCCAATTACCAATTGCAACATCGACTCGTGCCTCGTCTCTCTCACCCTCCACTGCCTCTCCTCGTGTCTAGTTCTGCATTTGGGTTCTACACACCTCCACCACCGTCATGCCATCTAAACATGCCCATTCTAACACTATGAGTAGCTAGTCAAGATGAGAAGCACATTCAGCCACAGACTCATACCCCTCCCGACACACCACTAACCGCCAAGGCCAGTCCTTCATAGCAGCGGCCATCAGGCTCCACAACAGTGGGCAGGGACCGCTGCCAGCAGCCGGAGAACTAACGGCAGCAGAACTCGAGAACTACTAGGAATGTCTGACCAATGACTCCCACCTAAACTGCAAACTGCATGAACTACAATGCATAACGAATTACGTATATCACGCCAGTTAGGGTACCTTATGTATACTGCACCTGTATATACTGTATACTTTACTTACTCATAGACTATGAGTCATAGTATATATTTAGATTCTAGTGTTTATTGTAACCATATTTATTGTAATATCTACTGTACTATAAAAGTATTGCCTGTATTTATGTCTTCTACTATTACCATGCTCATACCTGTACCCCCCCCCCCCCCCCCCCCATGGTGCTATGATGCCTGAATGTCCCAAAGGGGATCAATAAAGGCATATCTTATCTTATCTAATTCAAGTTGATTTTAGCTATATTAGAAATATTGTGTGTGCGAAGTAATTGTACTTTCCACTGCTGACTAGGTGGGCTGCTCGATTATGGCAAAAATCATAATCACAATTATTTTGATTAATATTAAAATCATGCTTATTAACACTTTCAGAGCCCAAGCTTAAGGCGAGACACTACAGGTGAATAGGGTAAAACATTTAACTAATAGATATCACAATGAAACTTCCCCAGTTGATTACTTATATTAAGACAAGACTTTTTTGTATTACAAGTTTTCTGAAATTGTATGTTTAAATATGCAAATGAGGCATGATCTACTTAAATATGCAATAATTTGCATATAATTCCAGGACAGAAATCTGAACATTGGATAAAGCCATTTTCAAAATTATAGTTTCATTTTGTTGACATATTAGAGCCAAAGGTTATTACAGAGGGGATTTTGGATATCTCTTTTTATCACTCCATAAATCAGAAAATACTCCATTCAGTCAATTTTTATGGTAAAATTCCATATTTCGCCATGTTTTTAGGAATAAAATGTGATATAAATCAGGGTATGAATGCGATATCAACAAACCCTTCTGTAAATACCTTCAGAACATAGATATGAATAGAACTGGAAGGTTTGGTGTATGTGAGTGTTACTGAAGTGGAGATTTCTGGCTCAGAGTATGAGGAAAAACTCTTAAAACTCATTTTTGGGGAAAACGCCTTCAAAGTTCTGTATTGTAAAATGCCATACTTTTTTTTTAAACAGATATTTACAAACACAATACCTAATCAAACCATTAGTAATAATAGACAACCTAAACACATGCCTGATAACTGAATAATAATAATAATGATGTTATTGAACTGAACAGAACTACACACAGGCTACAAACAGTGTAGTACAGTGTAGTACCCCCTAATAGGCAAACAATATTTGAATAGATATCACTATGAAACTTTCCCAGTTTGTTATGTACATATAAACTAAGAAAAAATATATTGCAAGTTTTCAGAATTTTATGTTTATATATGCAAATGAGGCACTTCCCCATTAAATATGTGCACATGTATGGATGCAATAAGGCAAAATGAAGTAAAATATACAACTAAATGTGTGTTATTGACATTTTATATTGTCACTAGTTTCATAGAAGACATGTTTAGGAAGCAAAATATAACAAAATCTCAAAATCAACAAAAAAAGTATATTTGCCTATTCACCTGCAGTGTCTCCCCTTAATTCCTTTTTACCCCCTTGAATGCCCAGCACCACTTCAATGTTAACGTTAATATCGCCTAATCTATGTCTTAAATTATGGCTATGTGTCTAATCTGCCTGTCGCTTATCAAAGACTCATTTTCCAGTCAACATTGTTGTAGCAGTTTTTTTTTTTTATCGGATCATTTCCGTTTTCTAGCATTTTGAAAAGCACTCGTTTTCACGGAAAAAAGAAGACATTCCATGATAATCGCCCTTTACTGGAATATTCTAGAACGTTGTAATTTTTCGGCATATTTATGAATCGTTTTCAAATAAACGCTAGATTATCGATAGTATATGTGTACGCATGCACGCTCGTGCCGCAAGCTGAAAATCGATTCTCCTAGTTCCTGACCGCTCGCACAGTCAAACAGCCATATCACATAATCACATACTGTAAAAGCTTATATCTCCGTGAAAACGGGTCTGATTATCCTAAGACTGGTAACATAGATTCCTTACCTGAGATCAGATGGTATCCAAATGGATTATTCCAATTCTTGATCGGCATTCGAAAAAATCGATTATTTTATTGATCCACCGCGTATACTGTAAAAACACATAATCCCCGCTGCTCTGAGGCTCCAGAGTGAAGCTGATCGACGCCGGTTGCATGAGTGAGAAGTAAAATGTGGAGTCCGGGTTTTCTTTTCTCATTCATTTTCATTGTGTTCAATCCAAAAGGGTGAATTACCATCTGGGAGACGATAGGGGGCGCTTTTTTCCACATCTGAGCGCCTGGGGTGGCTGAATTTCCAACGGTAGACTCGGTTGATGAAATATGAGATTGCTAATTAAAAAAAAATACGAGAAAAAACGAATATTCTCGTGATGGGCATTCAACCCGCGGGGGGTAAACCCGAGAAACTCGGGTTGGGCAATCAAAGTGTTAACACAATGAGTGCCACGCCCCTTCCGGGAAATTAGGTCTAGATTGCCACCGCTTTAATCAATGGGAGGGATATTTGCGAACGCTTAAACTATATCTTAAATTATGGCTATGGGTCTAATTATACACCCGTCGCTTAGCAATGACTTGCTTGCAGTCAACATGTACGAAACGGATTGTTTTTTCATCGGTACATTTCCGTTTTATACCGATTTGAATACGAGTATAGTTTTGGAGATTTCTAGTAATTCCAGAGAAAGACACGATAATAGCCCTTTAGTGGAAAACACAAAACACGGTGTAATTCTTCGGCTGATTTATGAATTGTTTTCAAATAAATGCTAGATTATCGATAGTATTTGTGTCCTGATGGACGAAGAGAAGCGGGGTCTGAAAAATCGCTTCTCCATACTTTGGTCGGCGTGAACCTCACACACACACACACACACACACACACACACACACACACACGCACGCGCACGCGCTCCGATGACGGAGAAAGGAACATCTGATTACCCCAAGATTCGTAACATAAAGGCCGTACCTCACATCTGATGTCATGCAAAAAGATTAATCCAATTCCTGATCGCCATTCCAAATATCGATCGCGTCCATTGATCCAACGTCATAGTCCAAAACCAAAACACATAATCCACGATGCTTCCAGTCCCCCCAGTCAATGCAATAGTATCCAGCTGCATGCCCGAGAAGTAAAACCTGGACGGACTTATTTTTTTGATGCACAGTCCCAGCCAATCCAATCCAATGATGTGCAATACCATCCGGGAGACGATAGGCGGCGGTATCTGCCCTTTGCGAGCTCAGACCCATTCCCAATGATAACGTCAGGCTGGATGGATGAAAAATTAATGGATATTGCTAATAAAAGAAATAACGATTAAAACCCGACTATACTCGTGATTGGCACTCAAGCGATGGCGAGTTAACCTGACTATACTCGTGGTTGGCACTGAATGGGTTAAACACGATTTATTGATTTGAGAACATCACACAACTGCATTTGTTGTACCTTTCTTCTCGACCAAAGGCTGTCTTTCTGTCATCTTCTACAAGTTACCAAAGACGTTTCAGAATAACTTAACTGGAGAAACGCGTCGTGGCTCCTCCCTCCTCACTTCTCAACACAAGATGAAACTAACGTTTGGGAATGAGTGGGGGAGGGGCGGAGCGCACCAAAGTGGAGGAAGGGCACGCTGCATTTACAACACAATACAAAATGAGAGTAACAAGGCTTGTGGAACACTAATCGTTTTATCTTGATTATATTGTTTTCATGATCATTGGAAGACAGAATCATAATTTAATTTGAAACTTGATTGTCTTGTGTGTATCTTACCCAGTTCCACTGGCACATAACCCAGAAACCTGAGGGTAACACTGGAATCATTCTAAGAGCTGGTTAGTAACATTCCATGGATAAACAGTAATCTAGTATAACAGTAATCAGGTAAATTCCTCTTCTATTCTCTGTCTGACATGTGGGATGATGCGGCTTAATTACTCAACAACCACTTTTACATGTCCTGGGGGGCTGCAGGAAGTCCATGAGTTGAGTGAGGGGGGGGGGGGGTGTGCTACTGCTGGCCACACCTCAGGATCTGCCAACAGGTCTGGACACATCAGGTCCCACACATCAGACCAAAACAAAAAACGTGAACAGAGTGCAAGACAAAACTGTGCTGTTTGACGGCATTACATATTCTACCTTTAACCCTTTGGTTGCCAAAAACGGAGATCTACGTTTCTGTGGCCCAGCGGTTGAGTGCCAGAAATGTAGATATACGTTTCTGTTTTGTTACTTCTTTTATTCACTATTGCCATTCATAATCCATCGAGGCACCTTGTGCAGGCTGTCCTGAATATGTCTGAGATCGCAAACTGCCAATACCGCCATCTAACGCCTTGCGGCCGCTATTGCACTCCATTTGAAACGATGTGGTTTGTTTTCTTGGCCGAGCTGCGGCGTGGGGGCGGGGTCTGAACACTCCGGCAAGACAAGTGGTCACCACAGTTGCCTCGACGAGAGTCCCCGCCCGCCAGATCATCTGCAATGCTGGATATGGTTGGACAAACGATTGCGATGAATATTTGGAATGGCGATCAGATAATTGGATTATCCTTTTTGCAGTACATCAGAGACAAGGTAAGGACTATGTTACCAATCTTGCGTTGATCCGATGATTTTTCGGCGTGATTGCAGCGTGTGTCTGTAATGTACTGTGTAGCTTGTAGCATATGCCATTGGTGGCGCTCAAAGCATAGTAACCCCCCCCCCCCCCACACACCCTTTCGTGGATGCATGATGAATCATAATACCGATAATCTAGCGTTGATTTCAGATCGATTCAATAATCAGGCGAGAAATTAAACAATTTAAAATGAAATACAGATAAACGCTGTTTTGGTTGCGTTCCCTGGGATTACACAGAATCGCTCTGGAACTATGCTCCTATTCACCACGGTATAAAACGGAAATGTATTGATGAAAAAATTATCAGTTTTTTGCATGTTGACCGGAAGAAACTCACTGACAATCGACGGCGTTATTAGAACCATAGCTATAATATTTCATATAGGTTTAGCACTGCAAAACACGGGCATTTATCTCATTGAACAGAGCGTTGGCACTAAAGGGCGACAGCGGCCTCTGCTGAATGGCACTGGATGTGTTAAGAACCTGGTAACCGTCGCCGAGAACGACAGACATGTATTCTAACCTGTATCTTTGGCTATGTTTAGACGGAGAGAGTCTGAACAGAAACCGCAAAAGTCGTCTTGCGGTCTCACTTTTAATTTTGCGTTTAGACTAGTGTTTTGGGATGGAATTCTGCGTGCAGACGAGGCTGAAAGACTCGAGACGACGGAGCCCCGCTGTCACACGATTGGGCCAGATGTCACATGACCAGAAACGTCAGTGGCCAATCAGATCGCCTCAGGTCGTTGAGACAACCAGACATGCTGTGAAGACCCGCCCTACTCTGCCTCTGATTCGCAGACTGTGGGTGGGGAATGTGATTGGACCAAAGCAGAGTCACTCACAGACAGTGGGTCCAGTACTAATAGTTGTGATAGCCGCGGGACAGATTCTTGTGTATTTAAAAGTACTGCCAATGTAGCCTTCAGGTGATCGCCATGGATAGAATCAGACATGCTTTGTTTACGCTTCTAGGCTACTGGCGCATGCCTGTGATGTAAGCAGTACGCGCAACGAGAGCCTTGACAACCCTTTCGTCATCGTTTTATGCGGTTTGACAGTTTAGATGATAGCGCAAAGGTTTATCGTTTCTAGGAATTCCACCCTGGAAGGTGGTCTCACTTTTTTACGGTTTCACCCCGTAAAAACGCTGTTTCCGTATAAACGAAAGGCACATCCGAAGAAAAAAAATGTGCGGATTCACCTGCTAGCGTTTCCGTCTAAACAGGGCCTTTAACCTCTTATGCATCAGGCAAAAAATTGGGCTAGTTTTAAATAACACACCTGACTGTTACAAGGTAGAGGGGAAAAGTAGAACCCAATATGCGGAATGATAGGAGAGCACCGAAACTGCAGAATGACTGGTGAATGGAGGAAACAGAGCTGGCAGAATTTGTGTAGATAATGACTCTTTACTGAGGTTCACCAAGCACTACACGAAACAGACAATAACAACACAGCCTTGCTGGTACGATAACAAAAAGACGGTCAAACAACATCGAAAGAAGGAAGTAAAACTGTCTAAAACTGTCTAAAACAAAATAAAAAGTGATAACTCAAAGATATAAGAGAAAAGGAAGGATGACCACTAGAAAGAGCGAGAGAAAGAGGACCCCGGAGGACGTACAAACACCGGAGGAAATATCTCGACACGAGGAAATGGCGGAAGAGATAACTCAGGCGAGCATGACACAGGTAGACAGAGGCGTGGATAACGTGGAGCCCGCCTGGGTAGCGACCATGATAGCCAGCGTACAAGAACTACGGGCTGACATACAGGCTAACGCAAAAGCTATCCAAGCTATACAAAATAGCATACAAACCAACACGCAGAACATACAAGCTGGCGTGTTGACTAACCAACAGGTTAACGCAACAGCTAATCAAGAGCTAAAAAATAGCATACAAGCTAATGCAATGGCTAACCAGGCGAGCATGCAGAATATCCAAAGCAACATAGATGGACTAAGGGAAGAGTTGAAGAGGGGACAGGACGAGCTCAGAGGGGAAATGGATAAAGGACTCGAGGCAATGGATGGAAAAATACAGGAACAAGAGAAAGACATAAAGATGTTGGAAGAAAGGACGGCTGAAACGGAAGAATGGAATACAGAAATGCATGATATTCTAAAGGTGACGCTCGAACAACAGAACATGTTGAGAGAAAAGTTAATGGACTTGGAGGGGAGGTCAAGGAGAAACAACATACGAATATGGGGACTGAAAGAGGGGATGGAAGGAGACTATCAAATTTGTAGACAGCCTAATTCGAAGAGAATTGAAGATGACAGCCCTCGACAAGACAGGGATTTCTTGGAATTCGAGGTCAAGGAGAACATTCTTAGAGCAGCCTGGCAGAAGAAGATGGAGGTGGAGGGACAGAGAGTAACTTTTGACCATGATTATGCAACAGAGGTGGCGGTAAAGCGTTGGAGCTATGTTCAGATAAAAAAAACACTGAAGGAAGGAGGAATCAGATTTCAATCGCCAATGACCACTCTGAAGATCCATTGTAATGAAGGAGCAAATGTGTACGGCGACGTGCGGGAGGCCGCGAGGGACATGAACCGGAGAGGATGGAAGGTGCCGGGAGGAGAAGACGAGAGACCGACGCTGTTACAGAGGCTGGAGAAGGCGAGGAGATGGAACAGGGTCGGCGGGGGACGAGGAGGAGGCGAGGAGAACGGGAAGGTGAAGGGGATCTGAATCGATTCAAAGCAGATCAACTGAGAAGGAGGACGCAAAGACACAGAGAAGGGGGGCGGAGAGGAGACGAGAGGGTGATCCAAGGGAGGATAAGTACAATACACGCACAATACAGATTAATGTATACATGAGAAGGACTGATGCAATGAGAAGATGGTAAAGTACATACGAGATAATTAAACCAAAAATTAGAAGGAAGGACATGGAGATTCAAGACACATTAGACTGATATACATATGACGCACACAATACAAGAAAGTGAAAACATGAAAAAGACTTGTTATGCAGGAAGAAGATGATAAAGAACATGCGAGATAATTATACCGAAAGTGATAAAAAAGGACATGTGGATTCAAGAGATATATTGAGACGGACATTAAAGGAACACAGGAGTACACATGTTGCATAACACAATTAGACGGGAACATGAAAGTGACTAATGCAGAGCTTTTGACCAGGGGCTCGGAGCAGGTCGCACACAGAAAGGGCTGGACATATATAGTGTGCTTTTTTTAGCCACTAGGGGGAGCCCTCTCATTAGGAGAGCCACTACTGCCCACCCACCAGCGGGGAAAAGAGGGGAACGAGTAAGACCCTCAAATGCCATGGAAGTTCAAAGAGTTAGTTTTGATGTTTGTTCTGAAGGTCCAGATTAACACATAAAGTCCACATTTATTATTTTGTATACCTTATATATTGTTTATGTATATAAGATATATATTTCACGTCGTCTATTTACCTAACATTATTTTATCATTCGCCTCTTTGCACATGTTCCATTCTTAACGCCGTAGGCGCGCGCGCATGCACCTGTAGACAGCGTGAGCACATGCGCAGGGTTTTAGAACATGCCCGGGCATAGTGTGAGAGACAGAAAACGTTTTGGTGCAGCAGTAAACAGATGGCAAGCAACGTATCTTGATAGAGAGCTGGGCGGCTAATTAGATACAACCATAATATTGTCGAGCCACCATTGGTAGAGCAGAGTGACTTGTTTGAGCGAAGTGAAGTAAATAACAATCTCTGTAGATTTGCAGACGGGCAAATAAGAAAGTAACGTTGAGAGACTTCTAGCTGAACCCAGCGGCGTTCTGGATTCAACTAACTACTACGGACTACATGCGTGTTAGCCTTAGCATAAAAGGGCTAACTAGCTAGTGACCATGCCATCGGGCGTTTGGAATATTAGCTATTAATCCTGCCATCGGGCGTTTGGAATACAGGAACCAGGTCCGTATGAGACCCCCTATCCAGCGACGACAGGATTATACCACGTTGGTCTGCAGCTCTCTGGAGTAGGAACTCCAGAGAATATCGTCTCCATCCTTCTCTTGCTTCCCCCGTGCTGTTCACTCCGGCTCCCTCCATTCAGAGCTCTAACGGTCTGGTACCAGTAGTTTAGGAACTATACTTACCTCGGACATTGTTGCATTGACATTATCTTAGTAACAGGAGATCTGTGCTATATAATATGTATGTTTGACTTTAATATTAAAGTGATTATTTGAACTTGGTATCACTGTCCCCTCGCAGTTAATAGAGTGTCCGCCATTTTGTGTACATTTAATGTCTGGCTAATTAATATTTAGTAGTGGTCTAACCTATCCTTTAAATACAGTCAGGGTCGTGTAGCCCCTTAGCTACATTTGTTCTTTCGAGCTGGAGGGTATCAGTGATAATATCAGTGATAATATGGCCAGCGGCGGACACTCCCCAACCAGATCTCCCCCATTAGAGCGCCCTAGGCGCCAGCGTCAGCCCCCTCCCTACTTGGAGGGCTACGCTGTAGATTTACCTCATAGCTTATCCAAGAGGATGCTAAGCAGGGATAACATTGGTAGCTCAAGCATGCCCAACCTTACAGAGGAGTCAACCCTAGATGTAGAGACCCAAGCTAGTTTAAGTGAAACTAACTTAGCTTACCGGGGGGACAAGCGAGGCAGGACTTGACTATACCGACAGAGTACCGTGCCCCCGAGATGGATCTCGGAGCGCGTGAGAGGACAGAGTACCGCGCCCCCGAGATAGACCTCGGAGCGCGTGAGAAGACCAGGTCGCCGCCCAGCCCAGGCAGCTCCGAATCAAGGTCATCAGCGTCATCCCCAAGCGGGGCCGATAGGAGGCTAGCGCAAGTCCTGATCGCCACGATAACCGCCTCGGCTGAAAGGGACCGCCTCCAGGCGCAACGAGAGAACGAGCGCGAACATCTCAGACTGGAATAGAGGCGCCTCCAGGCTGAAGAAAACATGGAGCGAGACCGCCTACAAGCACAAATGATGGCGCAAGCACTCCAGAATGTAACTCCCCATTCTTCCACCCAGAGCTCCCGGAGATCATCACGCCAAGGGTCGAGAATACCCTCCCTGACCCGACGAAGCTACATGGGACCCCGCCTAAGGGAAGAACCTGCCTACGTTGCAGAGCAGATAGCCGAGCGACTACAAAGCCTGACTGAGGACGAGGGAGGACAGAGGGCCCACCCGCACTACTCCATCTCAGACCAGGAGGCACAGCGCAGCCCCGGTCTCAGTCACGACACGCTGCGCCATGAACCCCCAACACGCCCCAGTGGGGAGTTAGAGCACCAGACGGCACTGAGGACTAGCGCCTGGCAACCCAGCCCCTGGTTCCCGCCCAGCACGAACCAATGCCCCAACGTACCGGGAGACTCGCCGAGAACGCCCCTCCCCCAACGTGTGTCAGTGTCACAGCCCTCTATGGCACCCTACATTGGGACCCCCACATTCCCAGACTTCACAAGAGAAGACCGAGCGCAGTATACCGAGCTGCGTATGTGCCTAGAGACAATCATGTCAGGAGTACAGGATGAGCCATACAAGTACGCCATCCTCCTTAAGCATCTCAAGGTAACTAGAGCGCACAACATTGCGCTGGCATACTCCAATTCACAAACTCCCTATTCTGACGCCCTGGCTGCCCTCGACGGATGTTACGGACGTACATGGGATTATGTCATTCAGGAGATACGTGAGATCGAACACCTCCCCCCGGCTAAAGACAACCGAGCCCTGGATGACCTATCCGTCAAAGTACAGTCCCTAGTAGGGATGCTCGGGTCCCAACGAGAGAAGGGGATGTACGAGCTGTACGCCAACTCCAACGTGGAGCGCATATTAGAGAAGCTCCCCCCATTCCGCCAAGAACGTTTTCGGCGGCAACGAAACTACCGTGACCCGAATGCCCCAGAGCAGTCACTGCTGGATCTTGCTGACTTCCTCGCCAGGGAGGTTAGCAGCCTAAGGATTGACACCTTTGCATGGGGTGGCTCGAACCTTAAAGAGGGACAGAGGAGGGCTAAAGACCAAAGCAGGCCCATCACAGTGATGCACCAGGCCGAGTCGGTGTCACGGCAGAAGAGTCACAACCCCCCCTCCAAGGGGAAGTGGAATATCGCATGTCAATACTGCGACAGCGAACACTGGCTGTCACAGTGCGACGCATTCAAGAAACTGACCACCGCCGAAGTAAGTCAGTGGATTAAGGCTAACCGCCGCTGCTTCCGCTGCGCGCGCGGCCACATGGCAGCAGAATGCCGCCTTAAGAAGAAGTGTGGCAAGTGTGACGGCGCTCACCTCGAAGCACTGCACGAGAGCAACAAGCGGAACCCAGCTCCACCAATGAACTCGGGAGCAGACGTACTCTACATCGACCCCGCGAAGAGTGGGAGCTCCAGAGTGCTCCTCAAGGTGGTCTGAGTACTCCTCAGTCACAGGGACAAGGTACTCGACACCTACGCCGTCCTCGACGACGGGTCGGAGAAGACACTCCTCCTCGCCTCCGCCGCGACCCAGTTGGACCTGCGGGGTCCCGAGGAGACCATGACTCTCCGTACCATTCGTCAAGACTTAAAGACAATCAATGGTGAAAGCGTCTCGTTTACCATTGCAGCGATCGACCAGCCTGAGAAGCGGTACGCCATCAGCAAGGCGTTCACGAGCTACGACATAGGCTTGTCACGCTACGATTACCCCATCCCACAGCTGAGGGAAAAGTACGACCACCTACGGCAATTGCCCATACCGCCTATCAGCGGCGCCACACCCACCCTGCTCATTGGGTCCGACCACGCGGACCTCATTGTTCCTACTGATGCGGTCCACATCAGACCCAGAGGATGCCCAGCCGCGGTTAAGACCCGGCTGGGGTGGACGCTCCAGGGCCCCCTCTCCGGGCCTTCCAGCCGACCAACGTCCACACGCTGCCTTTACACCAAGGCGAGCGACACAGACCCCACTCTCCTACAGCACGTTGAGAGGTTATGGACGCTAGATGCGCTGCCATTCAAGAACGAACGCAAGATGGTTCGGTCCAAGGAGGACAAGTATGCCATCGCTCTACTAGAGCAGAAGACTACTAGGGTCGAGGTCGACGGAGTGCTAAGATACGCGACCCCACTCTTGATGCGAGAAGGGATGCCCACTCTGCACGTGCCTAAGGGAGCGACGCACCACTACCTACAGAGCACTGAGCGGCGCCTCGCCAAGAACCCCCCACAAGCAACGATCTATCGCACCGAGATCGTGAAGCTGGTAACGGCCGGCCACATAAAGAAGATCGATGACCACGAGGCAGAAGGGACGACAGAGTCCTGGTACGTGCCCCACCACAAGGTCACTCACAACGGAAAAAACCGCATTGTGTTCAATTGCAGTCATCAGATTGGACAGCAGAATCTGAATAGCCTACTCCTGCCCGGTCCCACACTTGGACCCTCCCTCCTCGGCGTCCTGATACGTTTTTGTCAGGACAAAGTGGCCATCAGCGGCGACATCAAGGGGGTGTTCTTACAAGTTCGGCTGATGGAGGAAGACAAGCCTTTACTGAGGTTTCTGTGGAGGGAGAGGCTCGACGACGAACAACCCTCGACATACCAATGGGAGGTACTCCCCTTCGGCACCACCTGCAGCCCGTGCTGCGCCACGTTCGTGTTACAGAAGCACGTGGCCGAAGACCCCGGAGCTGACGATGATGTCCGACACAGCGTTGAACGAAGTTTCTACGTGGACAACTGTCTACAGAGCGTATCCACGCCAGAAGAAGCAGAGAGCATCATGATGAAGCTGCGGGTTTCGTTAGCCAAAGGTGAATTCGACCTCCGACAGTGGGCCAGTAGCGACCCTCAAGTCCTCCGGCACCTCCCTCCAGAGACTAAGGCCGCTAGCAGCGAGACCTGGATGGCGCACACCCCAGGCGAAGCGCAAGAGATGACTCTGGGTCTCGTCTGGCGCTTTAAGACGGACTCGCTTCACTACCGGCACACACCTCTGAGGACGGACCAGGAGACGTCCACGACTAGATTGACCACTCGGCGGAGTGTGTACCAAACACTCGCCAGCCAGTACGACCCTATGGGGTGCATTCTCCCCTACACCACCCGGGCGAAGATGCTGGTGAGAGAATTGTGGGCCAAGGAGCAGGGCTGGGATGACCCCATACCCGAGCACCTAGCCACCACATGGAGAGAGTGGGAGGATGAACTTGTCTTACTCCGTGAGGTTGCCATCCCGCGGAGTTACTTCCCTCCTACCGTGCGCCTGGAGACGTGTCAGATAGACCTGCACGTCTTCAGCGACGCCTCGGAAGTGGCGTACGGATCAGTGGCCTACCTGAGAGCTCAAGAAGAGGGAGGAGAAGTCCACGTAGCCTTTGTCCTGGCCCGTTCGAGGATTGCTCCCCGCAAGCAGCAGTCGATTCCGCGACTGGAGCTCTGCGCAGCCCTGGTAGGCGCACAACTTGCCAAAATGGTGCAAAATGAACTCACCATACCGGTGCGTGAGATCATCCTATGGTCAGACTCTATGACCGTGATCACCTGGATCCAGTCCGCCTCCTGCCGGTACAAAGTGTTCGTAGGCGTCCGAGTATCGGAAATCCAAGACCTGGTAGGAGCGGAATGTTGGAGATATGTTGACACCAAGCAGAACCCAGCGGATGTCATCACACGGGGATGTCCCTAGCCGACCTCACCCGTCCTAACTCATACAGTGATGGCCCAGAGTTCCTCAGACTCCCGGAGGAGAAGTGGCCTATCTCAACACCGCGGGATGCGAACCAGGACGAGTCAGAAATAAAGAAGTCCATGTTCTGCGGGCTGAGTCAAGCCCCGGCTCCAACGGGCCCAGACCTAGACGACTGTCAAACTCTGGAGAGTGCCCAAAAAAGGACATTCCTATGGCACCACCCGGAGCTTCCCCCCACCACAGACCTCAGTGCATCTGCCTACAAGGAAGCGGAACTTCTTGTGCTGCAGAGAGCGCAGAGAGACTCTTTACCAGAGGAAATGGAGTGTCTGATGAGGGCAAAGCCAGTCCCCTCAGACAGTCGACTCCTCACCTTAGCCCCAGAAATCGACGCCCAGGGCCTCATCAGGGTGGGGGGTCGGTTGAGACGGGCCCCGGACTTGGCCGAGGATGTTAAGCATCCCATCGTCCTAAGCAGCCAACACAGGGTAGCAGACCTGATCATTCAGAAATACGACGAGGTGGTGTGCCACGCGGGGACTGAGCGAGTCTTTGCGGAGATCCGGCGGCGCTTCTGGATACTCCAAGGGAGAGAAGCTGTACGCCGATTCCAACGAACTTGCCCGACCTGTCGCAAGTGGAGGGCACAGCATATTATCCCGAAGATGGCAGACCTGCCTCCCTGCCGCCTCAGAGTCGGCGAGCGGGCCTTCCATTCCACGGGCATGGACTACTTCGGCCCATTCAATGTTAAGAGAGGAAGAGGAACAGAGAAGAGGTGGGGTATCGTGTATAAATGCATGACCACCAGAGCTGTCCACATTGAGCTCCTTCAGTCGATGAGTACCGACTCGTTCCTCATGTCATTCCGGAGGTTCCAAGCGAGGAGAGGGACCCCCTCAGTGCTATTGTCAGACCAAGGGACACATTTCCGAGGAGGAGACACGGAACTGAGAGCGAGTTTCCTGAACATGGGTGAAGAACTCAAGACTCGCCTTGCTCCGGCTCAGGTCACCTTCCAGTTCAATCCACCGAATGCTCCCCATTTCGGGGGAACGTGGGAGAGAGAGGTCCGATCAATAAAGGCCGCTCTGTACACCGTACTTGGAGCCCAGACAGTGGGCGATGAAGTCCTGGCTACGGTCCTCACCGATATTGAGGGAGTTCTGAACTCCAAGCCCTTCGGCTACGTTTCAAGCGACGTAGCTGACGTCGACCCCATCACCCCAAACTGCCTCTTGATGGGGCGGCTGGACCCTGCCCTTCCTCAGACTGTGTACAGACAGGACGAGATGAGCGGACGGAGAATGTGGAGACACAGCCAAGTACTGGCCGACCAGTTTTGGGCCCGCTTCCTCCTACACTACTTACCCTCCCTTCAAGCCCGCCAGAAATGGGTGAAAGACAGGGACAACCTGACTGTGGGGACCGTCGTGATGATCATAGACCAGTCACTACCCCGAGCTACGCGGCCAGCCGGCCGTGTGAGCCGAGTAATCAATGGCTCGGATGGGAAGGTCAGAGCTGCAGAGGTCATCGTCCAAGGGCGGACTTATACCAGACCAGTAGCTAAGTTGATAGAGCTTCCTGCGTTCCCTGACTCTCCTGACGATAACGATAACCCATCGACTTTATAGGTTACTTCCAACTCCCCATACCCCCTTATGGAGAAATTTACTTGACCTTTGATATTAATCTGTGCCCTAAAATTTATTTGCTAATTAGGTTCCAACTAATTAGGGGGGCGGCTGTTCTGAAGGTCCAGATTAACACATAAAGTCCATGTTTATTATTTTGTATACCTTATATATTGTTTATGTATATAAGATATATATTTCACGTCGTCTATTTACCTAACAGTATTTTATCATTCGCCTCTTTGCACATGTTCCATTCTTAACGCCGTAGGCGCGCGCGCATGCACCTGTAGACAGCGTGAGCGCATGCGCATGGTTTTAGAACATGCCCGGGCATAGTGTGAGAGACAGAAAACGTTTTGGTGCAGCAGTAAACAGACGGCAAGCAACGTATCTTGATAGAGAGCTGGACGGGCTAATTAGATACAACCATAATATTGTCGAGCCACCATTGGCAGAGCAGAGTGACTTGTTTGAGCGAAGTGAAGTAAATAACAATCTCTATAGATTTGCAGACGGGCAAATAAGAAAGTAACGTTGAGAGACTTCTAGCTGAACCCAGCGGCGTTCTGGATTCAACTAACTACTACGGACTACATGCGTGTTAGCCTTAGCATAAAAGGGCTAACTAGCTAGTGACCATGCCATCGGGCGTTTGGAATATTAGCTATTAATCCTGCCATCGGGCGTTTGGAATACAGGAACCAGGTCCGTATGAGACCCCCTATCCAGCGACGACAGGATTATACCACGTTGGTCTGCAGCTCTCTGGAGTAGGAACTCCAGAGAATATCGTCTCCATCCTTCTCTTGCTTTCCCCGTGCTGTTCACTCCGGCTCCCTCCATTCAGAGCTCCAACGGTCTGGTACCAGTAGTTTAGGAACTATACTTACCTCGGACATTGTTGCATTGACATTATCTTAGTAACAGGAGATCTGTGCTATATAATATGTATGTTTGACTTTAATATTAAAGTGATTATTTGAACTTGGTATCACTGTCCCCTCGCAGTTAATAGAGTGTCCGCCATTTTGTGTACATTTAATGTCTGGCTAATTAATATTTAGTAGTGGTCTAACCTATCCTTTAAATACAGTCAGGGTCGTGTAGCCCCTTAGCTACAATGTTGATGTTTATTATGTATATATGTATGTAAATCAGATGGAGATAGCAGAGGCTACAACCACAAATATTATTTTATGCGTAGAACGGGACAACAATTGGAAAAGAAATATGACACAAGTTAAGGGTATAAAAATGATGTTGTTAAATGTGAATGGTATGAATAATCCGATCAAGAGGAGTAAGGTGATGACAAAACTTAAGAAAGAGGAGGCGCAGGTCATCTTCTTACAAGAAACACATCTAATATCACAAGAACATGAAAAGCTGAAGAGATTCGGGTATGAAAATCTGTTCTATAGTTCTTTTAAACAGAACCTTAGAAGAGGAGTAGCTATACTAATTAAGAACACAGTGAAATTTGAAATGATCAGGGAAATAAGGGACAAAGAGGGGAGGTATGTGTTGGTCAAGGGGAAAATAGAAGGTCAAATGGTAACACTAGTAAATGTATATGCTTCACCAGACAGTGAGAAATATCTATTTGAAACGATCTTTGATATCATAGCGTTGGAAGGGGAGGGGGTCCTGATCTGTACAGGTGATTTCAATGTAGTACTGAACTATGACATAGACACGACAAGCACAAAGAAATGGAGGACAAACATTAGCAAATATATGAATATACAAATGGCAGAATTAGGGATCATAGACATATGGAGAGCAATGCACACACTAGATAGAGAATACACACACTATTCACACCCACACACAACATATTCAAGGATAGACTATTTTCTCATGACAACAGGGGACAGATACAGGGTGGAAGAATGCAGGATAGGGGTGATGGATATTTCAGATCATAGCGCAATATATCTGACAGTAAATCTTAAAGGTAGACGGAGAAATACAGTTTGGAGACTGAATGTAGGACTATTAAACAACAAAGGTTTGGTTAATGAAGTGAAGGAAGACATAATTAGATATAGAGAAGAGAACGATAATGGGGAGGTAGATCCAAACATTTTATGGGATGCACTAAAGGTAGTAATACGGGGAAAGTTTATAGCAAAGGCGGCATTACTCAAGAAGGCTAGAATAGAGACATGCCAGAACTTGATAAAGAAACTGAAAGAATTAGAGAAAGAACACCAGAGCTCAAAGAACCAGGGCCTAACAAAATTAATAGTTGGTTTCAGGTTGGTTGTCAGTTTGGCCATGGGTAGGTAGGGAATTTATTTTATTTTATTTTTTTATTTTATTCTTTCCCACGGCGACTATGGATAGGGAATTTCTTTATTTAATTAAAATGTTCACGACATGGATGCATGTACTCTGCCAGCATGTTTAATATCCATAATACTAAATGTTTGACTAAGATTTCTATGAAACTTTATTTTTTTTTTTAATAATTTTTTCTAAAAACTCATAAAATATATTGGGTCGCACCTAAATCGGCAGGGTCGGTCGGCAACCTGAAACCAACTATTAATTTTGTTAGGCCCAAGAGACACTTAGGGAAGTAAAGGAAGTTAGAGGGAAGATAAACAAAGAGCTGCAGACAGAAATAGAGAAGAAAGCTAGATACATGAAGCAGACATACTATGAAGGGGGACCGAGAGCGACCAGACTGTTAGCTAGACGAATCAGGACACAACAAAAACTGAACACAATACACACAATAAGGGACACAAACACAAACAAAATAATGAGAGAGCCAGCGGAAATAGAGAAGACATTTGAAGAATATTATAGGAAACTATACACACAACCGATAGCGGCAGGAGAAGAGGAGATAGAAACATTTAAAAAAAATTGTATCTACCATCGATAGGGAAGGAACAGAATGAAATATTAAATGCAGAAATCACAGAACAGGAAGTTTGGAATGCGATCAGTAGAGCAAAGAGTAGTAAGTCACCGGGTAGCGACGGATTCCCCTCGGAATTCTACAAAACATGTAGGCAGGAACTGAGCCCCATATTAGAAGCAGCATTCAGACACACAATGGAAAAAGGCACAATGCCACCTTCATGGAAAGAGGCCATAATTACTACAATTCCAAAAGAAGGGAAAGATAGAGAACTGTGTAGCAGTTTCAGACCTGTGTTCATACTTAACACTTTCTTTGCCACGCTTATGTACATCCTTATACCATCCTCTGCCAGCTCTATTTGTCTATGGAGAAGTTCCCCTTCTTTGCAGGGCTATAACTTTTTAAATTGTATTGCTAAATTGACATTACTATGGCCCATTCAACGTCAATTATCTATCGTTTAGGATGTAGGAACGTTATACTTTTTCATTCATACTAAAATACGATCTAAAGTATAAATATGTTTTTATCGTTTTCTGCAGCATTCTGCAGAACGTGATTTATAGCCCTAAATGCATTATATTGATGATCAAATACAGTTTGATAGCGATCGGCGCCATATAAAAAATTTCAAATGTACGTGCTTCTAGAAGTTACTACTTATCATCTGATGTTGACCGGATGGGGGGGGGGTCGTTTATAATTCCGTGGCCAACGTTAGATGATTCATGTAATGTGGGTGATATGATCATTAGAGCAGTTTGTATCGAACAGGGTAAAAATAAACGCTGAAACTTACCCCAGTCTCCTCGGGCCGTTGGGCGATGAGCAAAAATATTCCTATTATGGGATGTTGAAATATGCGATCCATCTCCAGGTTGTATAATAGTATATACGTCCAAATCATGTTGTTTATCGAGTTATTGGTAACGGATCGCTATCCATTGTGTCGAGCTCGAGTCCCGGGACGTATAGCGAGTGATCGGACCGAATTTGGATGAGCACCAGTTTCCGTTTCCGGTTTCCGGTTTGGGCGATCAGCCGATCGGCCACCAGATGGCGCTCTTGAATTGTTGGAGAGTTGAGAGGGGATCAACAGTAGATCTCAAGTCTCCGCGGGAGAAATATGATTGCAATCACAGATTTTTGAAATATTGATCTCAATGACGTGTTACGGCGTCATTGGCAGAATTAGCATGGCGGGGAATGACGAGTTAAGGCGTCCTTGGCGATTAAAGTGTTAATGTAGATTACAAGATGTATACATCAATAATATCCAAAATATTTGAGACATTTATGACAGATATAATAGACGAAGACCAGACTGGATTCATTAACACTTTGAGTGCCAGCGACGTGTTATGTCGTCTTATCATGCCCCCCGTTGAGTGCCGACGACGCAAATTGTATTTTTCTTTTTTTTGTTAGTGGTCTGAATTCATATTCCATCAACCGAGTCTCCCGTTGGTACAGCAGCCCCTCTAGAACCTCCGATGGGAAAATACCGCCCCCTATCGTCTATCCCTGTGTAACTGCAGGCCATTTGAATATACTGGTCGATCTGTGTGGGGGGAGCCAACTGGCTCCATTATGCTGGCGAGGGATCTGATGATGAGGGAAGTGATCGCGAGGTTGGAAAGCAGCCTGGAATATATATTTACAGCAGCCAATAATCAATCAATAAACGTGATCGATATTTGGAATGGCGATCAGGAATTGGAATAATCTTTTTGGAGAACATCTGATCTAAGGTAAGGAGTCTATGTTACCAGTTTTAGGATAATCAGAGCTGTATTCACTGAGATAACAGCGTGTCCCGTATGTGTATATGTGTGTGTGTGTGTGATGTTGAGGAAATGAGAGAATCGATTTCTCAGCTCGCTTCTATAGCGTGCATAAGTACACATATACTATCGATAATCTAGCGTTTATTTGAAAACGATTCATAAATAGGCAGTCAAATGACAACGTGTCTAGTGTATTCGAGAATATTCCAATAAATGCCGTTTATGAGGGAATCTTTCTATTTTCCAAACATTTTGAGAAAACGATAGCTTTTCGAAATGCTATAAAAAGGATATGAACCGATTAAAAAACAATCCGTTTCGACAATGTTGACTGCAAACAAGTCATTGATAAGCGACAGGCAGATTAGACACATAGCCATAACATAAAACATAGATTATGCGCTTTTAACACTATCATTGAAGTGGATGATGGCACTCAAGGACATTAATCAACGTTATGGCTGGCACTGAAACTGTTAAAGGAAGGCAGACACAGGATAACATAAGGAAGACAGTGCAGATAGTAGAGGAGATACAAAAGGAAGGAGGAAGTGCATTATTAGTTAGCCTAGATGCAGAAAAAGCCTTCGACAGTGTAAACTGGATATTTCTATATAAGGTATTGGAGAAATTTGGATTAGACAAAAACACTATGAAAACAATTAGGGCATTATATCAAGAACCGACGGCTAGGATTAAGGTGAATGGTAGTCTGACGGACCGGATTAAACTAGAGAGAGCTACCAGACAGGGTTGTTGTCTTTCGCCGACGCTCTTCGATGTATTCATCAAACCACTGGCTCAACTAATTAGACAGACCAAAGACATCAAAGGGGTGGAGATAAGGGGGACAGAACATAAATTGGGATTGTTCGCAGACGACGTGATAGTATATATGAGACAACAAGCTTCCTGACACTAATGGATCTACTGACAGAATATGGATATTACTCAGGGTATAGACTTAATGTTACGAACACACAGACATTAGCACTGAACTACACACCAACGATAGAGATCAAAGAAAAATACAAAATCAAATGGGGCATGGGCAGGATCAAGTACCTAGGGGTGAACATCACAAGAGGGATGGAGGGGTTATACGATGCAAACTATACACAGATAAATCAGGAAATCAAGAGAGACCTAGAAAGATGGACGGTAATGCCCCTAGATTTCAGCTCAAGGAACGAAATCATTAAGATGAACATATTACCAAGGTTATTATACCTATTTCAATCTCTACCTATATTAATACCACAAAAACAATTCAGGGAATGGGATAGACAGATATCAAGATTCATTTGGGGGGGGGAAAGGCAAAGGATCAGATATGTGACTCTACAATTACCAAAGGAGAAAGGAGGGATGGCAGTACCCAGTTTAGAAAGCTATTACTATGCAGCACAGCTTAGAACAGTAGCATGCCGGTGCAATGTGAATTATGAGGCAAAATGGAAAGATTTGGAAACCAAAAGAGAGGGATTCAAAGTACAGACACTGATAGGGGATAGGGGGCTGTTCAGAAGACATGAACAACTACTAGATCCAATTACTAAATTCACTATAAACATATGGAACACAATAGTAAATAAATACAAGCTAGAAAAATAATCCAAGATACTGAGATGGATAGCACACGACAACAAATTCAGACCAGGGATAGAAGACCATGGGTTCAAGAGATGGGAACAGGGGGGTATAACAGCAATGTGTACAATGACAGAAGGAGGGGAGATGCAGACTCTACAAGACTTGAAAGAAAGATACGGACTAGAGAATAGGGACCACTTTAGACTACTATAACAAGGAAATAAAGCAAGACAGAGACAAAGAACAGAATGGGGTAATAAAGATAATGGTAAAGTCATACGAAGGACGGAAGGGAAGGGTGATATCAGCACTATATAAGGCAATAATGGACAGTAAGGGAAATACAACATTGTATGTAAAAGAAAAGTGGGAGAAAGAGTTAATAACAGAGGAGGAATGGTATAACACATGTAAGACACAACAAACAACCACAGGATCAAGGATATGGAGGGAGTTTGGGTGGAAAAACATAATTAGATACTTTATAACACCAGAAATACAAGGCAATTACACACCAGCAAAGAAACCATGTTGGAGGGAGTGTGGACAGGAAGTGGCAAACCATACACACATATTCTGGGGATGTCAGAAGATAAGGCACTACTGGGAAGAGATAGGAGGGATAATAAATGAAATAATAGGATACGAAATACCCCAGGGAGGCCAAGTGTTGTATCTGGGGAATCTATCACAAGAAGGAATCCAAGGGGAAGACAAATACTTGATTAAGATATTGATAGTGGCAGCCAAAAAAGCTTTAACTAAGCTGTGGTACAAGGTAGAAGTGCCGACAAAGGACCAATGGATAGAGATAGTAGAGGGGATACAGGAAATGGAGAGAATCACACATCTGCTGAGGCTGCAAGAAGAAAAGTTTGAATGGAAATGGGGAAAGTGGGAAGAATATAGGAGGGGAAAGAACGACATCACAGGGGATTGAAAAGGAAATTAATGAAAATGTAAATAAATAATGCAAATATAGAATGGACCGAAGGACCCATGCCACACTTTTTCTTTTCTCATTTTTGTCTATTTGTTTTATATTTATGTACTGTTGATATGTTGAAATGTATTGTCTATGAATGTTGTCTATGTATGTTGTTGGAAAAAAAATGTAAATAAAAACTTAAGGAGGTAGAGTGTCCAGTGTTATTGTTCTCCTTAATTCTTTATTCGCCAATGACGTGTTCCCACGTCATTCTCCGTCATGCGTAATCTGCCAATCACGCCGTAAGGCGTCTTTGAGATCAATATTTCAAAAATCTGTGATGGCAATCATATTTTACCCACGGAGACTTGGGATCTCCTGTTGATCTCCTCTCAGCTCTCCAACAGTTCAAGAGCGCCATCTGGTGGCCGATCGGCGGATTGCCCAAACAGGAAGTGACGCGCCGGAAGTGGTGCTCATCCATATTCGGTCCGGGCACTCGCTATCGTTAGCGGGACTCTAGCTCGACACACTGGACAGCGATCAGTTGCCAATAACTCGATAAACAACATGATTTGGACGTATATACTATTATACAACCTGGAAATGGATCGCATATATCAACATCCCATAATCGAGAACTTTCTGCTCCACGCTGACCACCCAACGGTCAGAGGAAGATGCGGTAAGTTTCAGCGTGTTTGAATATTATGATCCATATAAACTGCTGTGATCTATGTATCGCCCATACTAAATAAATGATTTAACGTCGGCCACGGATTTATAAACCCCCCCCCCCCCCCCCCCCCTCCGGGCAGGACGTTTAGGACCTTGTACAATTGAACGTTTTAATATGACGTCAATTGGTATCAAACTACATTTGATGATGTAATATATGTATTTATAGCTATAACTCACGTTCTGCAGAATGCTGCAGAAAACGATAAAAACATATTTATACTTTAGACCGTATTTTAGTATGAATATGTGAATGAAAAAGTAGAACGTTGCTACACCCTAAACGATAGATACTTGACGTTGAATGGGCCATAGTAATGTCAATTTAGCAATACAATTTAAAAAGTTATAGCCCTGCAAAGAAGGGGAACATCTCCATAGACTTACAGTGGTGGCAGAGAGGGGATTAAGATCAGAATAATCCCTGGCAGATAAAGGGTTAACCCAGGCCCCACAGGACCTGGGATCGTTACACCTGACGATTGCATACCCAAAGTAATTTGCGATTTATATACTTTATATACTTATAGAGTATACTTTATACTTTAGAGTGCTAATGAAATATAGTTACAGAGGTTTGAACACACTAAAGTAAACGTTTTGTTTACTCACATTTCTGTTTACTTCTTGCCAGATGCCTGTTTTTTTGTTCCAGCTGAGAGGTAGGAGCTGAAAAACATAACGGACCTGAAGTCTTATCTAGTACAGGTCCAAAGTTGATAACAATCCCACGGAAAATGAGTGTTTTACAAAGGTTTTTGTAATGTGTGTACTGGAAATAATTCAGCATGATTATCCAAAATGGCCATCCGCTGCCATTGATTCCGATGCGCTAGTCAAAACAAAGAACTTGTCCGGCTTCTTCTTTGTCTTTCTCGTTGCAATCACCCCTCATTTTCACCATCAGAGGTGACTGGTCCGTTCAGTGACATTCGAAAGGCAGAAAATGTAACTTTCCAACAATGTATGGAAAAAACGCAGCCCGGAACCCGCAGATGAGGGCAAAATGCTGCAACCGTGACCGTGTCCGATGTTTAAGAGGTTAAGAACCTGGGCCCCGTTCCCCGTACCTGGATAACTGAGTTAGCCGGATAACTTTCGGGTAAGTCTGACTTAAGCCGGACTTTCCGATTCCCCGTACCTGGATTTTCCAAATCACCATGACAACAGATCCAAAAGTTTGAGCCTGGTCGAAAGCAGAGTTTAAGTTCAAGTTAGCCGGATCAAGCAAAGCCACGCCCCCGCAAAGAAAGTGACAGCTCGTTTCCTGAAATTATTCCCACAGCCTAGGATCTGCGTTATACCATTCTGAATTATGTTTTTGTGCTCCATCCTTCCAGAGGGGTCTTTTGAAATGTAAAATAGACCCAAAATGCTGATACTAAATTCACTTTGTCCTAAATAATGCACGTTATATACCGTGGCGCTCGCTCGGTGCAACAACAACAAAATAAAGAATATTCTAAACACGGGTCTCTCGTTCATTAATGTATAAACAATGAATTTATCCCATCTGGCACAGTGGCGTAGCGGTAGTGCTCAAGCCTGGCAACCCGGCGACTGGTGTTCGAAACCCCGTGTTTCCAATATAACTTTTTGGAATATAATATTAATGATTATACGCAAAGGTAGCCTAGTTTTAAGTCAAAATATTATAAATCTACATGCATTGAGGATGTCATTCTTTATATAGCTCTCAACGTGCACCAAATTGAATTATTCCTATATTGCAAAAAGAAGGAGACGACTGGGTCTCGAACCCCGGTCGTCTGCGTGAAAGTCAAAAGAAGAACCCGTTACACCACAGAGAAGATAAGTAAAAGATCGACCATACATCAATCAATGGGTAAGGGAGCCGTATCGTTATTCTGTATAACAGTTTTACTAATTATTTTCGCTAGCAAGATCTCATTTGATTATTCAATCGAGCAGGCAAGTTTAAAGAAATATAATCTGATTGATTGAGGTAATGAGGGACTTGAAATTAGCCTATAGATAACGCATTTAACTTGTCGGCGAGGCGATTGAGCCGTACTGCAATATGTTACTAAAGTTTTAAATCAATTAATCAATCAATGCCGCTAGAGAATCAGGATCTCTGCTCTCGACACTTGCTGCCTTCTCGGCTGAGGCGGGCACGCGCACTTATCCTGGGTCGCAAGTCTGGCTTGAGTTAACAAGACTGAATCCACCTTCGAGGAACAGGAAAATCCCGGTTTCAAACATCGGGTTAACTGAATCTGGATAATGACATCTTGATCGACTTAGTTGAACCAGGTACGGGGAATAGGGCCCTGGTAACCATCCCTGAAAACAACAGACATGTATTCTCTGCGGCCTCTCTCTCACAAACAAGGACATGTAAGATATCGAATTCCATATCTTGATAATTCAAGAAAGAGAGTTCACCTTCTTCACTTCCAGTTAAAACACGTTTCCGCAGACCTTCATATGTCGATCCTCAAACACCTACACGTTAATCTTCCCAAAGCACCTCAGAACATCAGGTCTACAGCGGTGACACATGTGTCTCTTAAGAACGGCTTTAGAAAAGAATGCAGGTGATGCATTTGACCTTTGTTTTGTATTAATATTTCGGACCTTTCAATCGCTTGTTGACTAAACAAACCGCCGTCGGGGAAGCGGAGAGAGGCTCTTTGTAGCTGCGCTCATTAAACAGACAGACAGGTCCGTATGAGCCCGCTCATACAAGAGACAAAACCAACACGGTAATTGCAAAGGACCCAAGCCGTGACCCGACGCTAGCTATATTACCCACTTCAAAGACCTGGAGGAAGATGTTAAGAGATCTTAGGAGAGATGTTCAGAGGAAAAGGCAATTTTCAGACAATCATTCTGAGCTCAATCTGATGAAGACGAGAGTCAGTCAAGTGTGAATACGTCTGGTCTCAGAGAAACACAACAGCTGCCCTTTGTCTGCTGGCCCTCGGTCAGACAGGAACCCAACCTCAGGCTGACGTAAGGCCGTTGGGCTGCGGTCGCGAGGTCAAGGGTTCAGGTCCAGAGTTAAAGGGCCACTTCACCAAAAATACAAGGCTGATTTATTTTGCACATAATCTCCAAAAACGCTTTTCTACTCTTCTAAAGTAAATGAGTAATAATACGGCCACCAGTGATGTCGTCTGGGACATTGAATCATTGTATTGTGTTACTTACAGCTCGATTAAATTATAAGGCAGCAGTCCCTATGAGACAATGTATTGCTATTTTTTTAGCAATTTATTTCATGGAGCTGTAATTAACACAACTCAAGGATTCAATGTCCCTGATGACATCACTGGTGGCCATATTCAAACTAATTTACTCTCAATAACTGTCAAACTAAATGAATGTGGCCAAAACAGTTTTTTGGATGTGTGTGAGATTATGTGCAAATTAAATCAACATGTTTTCTAGTGAAGTGCCCCTTTAAGACACTGGTGAAGTATTGGAAGCTACACATGTCATCACTCAGCTTTTGGAAGACGTACCCCCCACCCACACACACACCCCCACCCACACACACCCGCACACCCCACCCACACACACCCCCCCACTCATACACACTCGATTCAGTGGAGGTGCAGTGTTTCCCACACGTAAGGTTGATTTGTGGCGGCCCACCCAAATCTCAAGACAGACCCACTAGGAATAGATCTCCCAAACTGATTCAACCTCATTAATGCAGCCAGGGCTTTCCACTTGTATCCTGCCCATCATATCGTATCGAGGCCACAACCAAGACATCCAAATACAAGGGTATATATATGTATACACCCACTTAGAACAGGAGACTGATTTTCTTTAAAGGTTGAATCTGTAATGCCGCCAAACAATGACCTCTAGGCAAAAAATCCCCTCTTGCACTTTATTTGTTTATATGTTTTGTTTTGGTCTGATGTGTGGGTTGGATTTAGTAACTTATCTGTCATGAATCCTCCCTCATTATCTTATTTTCTGCCTGCCTTTGCCTTATTAATTTATTGTTTTGTAATTTCAGACTCTGCCACTTCACTGGCCTGTAATTAATACAGTGAGTAGATCATCCTCACCTGTTCCCGCATCTGCTCGTTATCCAATCACCTGTCTTCCTGCCTGTTCAGCTACACACCTGTTGCCTGTTTCCTCATTAGTCCCTCTAGTACTGTATAATATACTAGTCAGATCACCTGTGTTGTTTGCCAGATTGTTATTGAAGTTGCCCGTTTCTGTATCAGCCTGCCTCTGTCCTCTTTCCTGGTTCTACTCTACCTCTATGCCCTTTTTTTTTTATCTCTGCAAATTATTTTGTATCTCTGCCTGTTGGACTTTACTTTGGTTTTTGGACTGAACTGTTTTTGGAATTGCCTAATCCCAAGTTTCAAGTTCAAGTTTCTTTAATAGTTGTCATACAGAAGTACAGAATACTTTTATACAAAATGCTTCTTACTGTTACGCTCCAGAGACTGTGCTAGACAAGATAAGTATGAAATAAAATAAAAGAAGTAAAAATAGAGGTCACAGTGTTCAGTATAGACATATGTACAATGTTCGATGCAGACTAGAAGTAACTGAGTTACCATACAATATACAATATACTATGCAATGTACTAATATACATATAGTGCAAAGCAGAAATGGGATGAGGTACAATTTAGGTACAATTTACAGTAAGGTGTACGAGTTGTAGTGCAAATCCTTTACCAATAAATATAAAGTGTGTTTAGGTGATCTAAAGTGTGGAGAGTGGGTGCTGCAGTGTGTTGTTTGTTTAAAGTGAGTGTGTGCGTGTGGATGTGTGTGCTGTGTGCATTAAAGTTGGTTAAACAGTCTCTAATTCTGCATTTGAGTCCTTTCTGATCCATGGCACTTATCACATTGTTCATTTCTCCAGACCTGTCTTGGCAGAGCCTGAGGTGTGGCCAACAATAGCAGCCCCTCTCTCCCTGTATCCACTCAACTCCAAACCACACATCAGATCAAAACTAAATGTGTAAAAGTGTGATAGCAAGCAGGGCACTTTTGTGCCTATAGAGGTCGCTGTTTAACAGCATTACGAATTCTACCTTAACACTTTGAGCGCCACTCACGGCTAATCTCGGGTTTACGATAGTGACGTTGAAAGCCACGTCACGGCTTTTCTCGTTATATTTTTTTTGTTTTTTTAGCAATCTGAAATCATATTGCATCACCCGAGCCTACCGTTGGAAATCCAGGGGCCGCCGGCGATCAGATGTGAAAAAAGCGCCCCCTATCGTCTCCCAGATGGTAAATCACCCTTTTGGAATGGACTCAATAAAAATGGATGGGGGAAAAAAAATATTCCAGTCCACATTTTCCAGTCCACTGATGCAGCCGGAGTTACCAGAGTTCATTCTGGAGCCTCTGAGCCGCGGCGAGCATGGGTTATACTGTACACACGTTGGATCAATATACTTATCGATTTCTTCGAATGGTGATCAGGAATTGGAATATACCATTTGGATACCATCTGATGTCAGGTAAGGAATCTATGTTATCAGTGTTAGGATAATCAGACTAATTTTGATGAAGATATACTGTAGGCTGTTTTGTGAAATGGGCTCTTTCGGTTTGACTGTAAAAGTCCAAGAGGAAATGAACTCGGCGATTCATGTGCTTGCGTGCACGTATAATATTGATCATCTAGCGTTTATTTGAAAACTATTCATAAATAGGCAGACGAATATCAACGTTCTGGAATATTCCAGTAAAAGACGATTATCATAGAATGGTCCAGAATGAACTGTTTTTTATCTCAAAACGGGTGCTTTTCTAAATGCTCTGAAACGGAAATGAAGCGATAAAAAACCAATCTGCCTTGACAGCACTGACTGGAAAAGTAGTCTTTGATAAGCGACGGGCAGATTAGCCACATAGCCATAATTTAAAACATAGATTAGGCGATATTAACGTTAACATTGAAGTGGACCGTGGCATCAAGGGGGTAAAAAGGAAAACCCGGCGTGGCACTCAAAGTGTTAATATACCATCCTCCGCCAGCTCTATTTGTCTATGGGGATGTTTACCTTCTTTGCAGGGCTATAACTTTTTAAATTGTATTGCTAAATTGACATTACTATGGCCCATTCAACGTCAAGTATCTATTGTTCAGGGTGTAGCAACGTTATACTTTTTCATTCACATATTCATACTAAAATACGGTCTAAAGTATAAGTATGTTTTTATCGTTTTCTGCATCTTTCTCCAGAACGTGATTTATAGCCCCAAATGCATTATATTGATGATCAGATACAGTTTGATAGGAATCTGCGCGAGATAAAAAATTTCAAATGGACGTGCTTCTAGAAGTTACTACTGATCATCTGATGTTGACCGGATGGGGGGGGGTCATTTATAATTCCGTGGCCAACGTTAGATGATTCATCTAGTGTAGGTGATATGATCATTAGAGCAGTTAGTATCGAACACGTTAAAAAAAAACGCTGAATCTTACCGTAGCTTCCTCATAGCGTTGGGCGATGAGCGTGGAACAGAAATATTCCTATTATGGGATGTAGAAATATGCAATCCATTTCCAGGTTGTATAATAGTATATACGTCCAAATCATGTTGTTTATCGAGTTATTGGTAACGGATTGCTATCCGTTGTGTCTAGCTCGAGTCGTGAGACTATTACAGAGTGATCGGACCGAATTGAAATGAGCACCAGCTTCCATTTCCTGTTTCCGCTCTGGGCGATCCGCCGATCGGCCACCAGATGGCGCTCTAGAACCGTTGGAGAGTTGAGAGGGGATCAACAGTACATCTCAAGTCACCGGGGGAGAAATATGATTTCGATCACAGATTTTTGAAATATTGATATCAAAGACGTGGTACGGCGTCTTTGGCAGAATGAGCATGGCGGGGAAAGACGTGTTTCAGCGTCAACAGCGATTAAAGTGTTAACACAACAATGTATGAATGAAAAAATATAACGTTCCCACATCCTGAACGATAGATAATCGATGTTGAATGGGCCATAGTAATGTCAATATAGCAATACAATTTAAAAAGTTATACCCCTGCAAAGAAGGTAAACATCTCCATAGGCTTTCAATGGTGGCAGACTGGGTATATTGATGGATATAACCCATGGCACCCAATGTGTTAAGTAGTAGTAGTAGACTAAAGTATTCTCTGCCCTATTCTCTTAAGTAGTAGTAGACTAAAGTATTCTCTGCCCTATTATCTTAAGTAGTAGTAGACTAAAGTATTATCTGCCATATTCTCTTAAGTAGTAGTAGACTAAAGTATTCTCTGTCCTATTCTCTTAAGTAGTAGTAGTAGTAGTAGTAGTAGTAGTAGTAGTAGTAGTAGTAGTAGTAGTAGTAGTAGTAGTAGACTAAAGTATTATCTGTCCTATTCTCTTAAGTAGTAGTAGTAGACTAAAGTATTCTCTGTCCTATTCTCTTAAGTAGTAGTAGACTAAAGTATTCTCTGTCCTATTCTTTTAAGAAGTAGTAGACTAAAGTATTCTCTGTCATATTCTCTTAAGTAGTAGTAGTAGACTAAAGTATTCTCTGTCCTATTCTCTTAAGTAGTAGTAGTAGACTAAAGTATTCTCTGTCCTATTCTCTTAAGTAGTAGTAGTAGTAGACTAAAGTATTCTCTGTCCTATTCTCTTAAGTAGTTCAAGTTTCAAGTTTCTTTAATAATTGTCATACAGAAGTACAGAATACTTTTATACAAAATGCTTCTTACTGTTACGCTCCAGAGACTGTGCTAGACAAGATAAGTATCAAATAACATAGTATAGCATGTAAATTAGAAGTAGAAAATGAGGTCACAATGTTCAGTATAGACATATGTACAATGTTCGATGCAGAATAGACGTAACTGAGTTACCATATAATATACGATATACTATGCAGTGTACTAATATACAATACTATATAGTGCAAAGCAGAAATGGGATGAGGTACAATTTAGGTACAATTTACAGTAAGGTGTACGAGTTGTAGTGCAAATCCTTTATCAATAAATATAAAGTGTGGGGAGTGGGTGCTACAGTGTGTTTGTTTAAAGTGAGTGTGTGCGTGTGGATGTGTGTGCTATGTGCTTTTGATGGTTGTTGTGTAGTGTTCATTGTTCGTTGAGCAGCCTGATGGCCTGGGGATAGAAGCTTCTTCTGAGTCTTTCTGTGCTCGCCTTGAGACTCCGGTATCGCTTGCCTGACCGCAGCAGTTCAAAGAGGCAGTTGTTCGGGTGGCTGGAGTCCTTAATGATTCTCTTAGCCTTGCCCCTGCACCGCTTGTTGTAAATGTTCTGGAGGGTGGGGAGCCCCCCTCCAATTGTGCGTTCGGCTGAACGTGTCACTCTTTGTAGTCTGCTTCGGTCTTGTGCAGTGCTATTCCCAAACCAGGAGGTGATGTTGCCAGTCAGGATGCTCTTTATTGTACATGAGTAGAAGTTCTTAAGGATCTTCTGACTGACTTGGAACTTCCTTAGGCGCCTGAGGAAGTAGAGGCGTTGTCGTGCCTTCTTCACAACACTGTCAATGTGTGTGGTCCATGTCAAGTCCTCGGATATGTGGGCTCCGAGGTACTTAAAGCTGTTCACTCTCTCAACCGGTGCCCCGTCGATGCTGAGGGGGCTGTAGTCCTTGACCCCCGACCTCCTGAAGTTCACAATCATCTCCTTTGTTTTGCTGACGTTCAGGGAGAGGCTGTTTTCCTGGCACCATCCCGCCAGGACCTTGACCTCTTCCAGGTAGGCCATCTCGTCGTTTGCAGAGATCAGGCCCACCACTACTGTGTCGTCAGCAAATTTGATGATTGTGTTGCTACTCCGCTGAGCCACACAGTCGTGTGTGTACAGGGAGTAGAGGAGGGGACTCAGAACACAGCCCTGGGGGGCCCCTATGTTGAGGGTGATGGATGAGGAGGTGCAGTTGCCTGCTCTCACCACCTGGGGTCTGCCCGTCAGGAAGTCCAAGACCCACTGGCAGTGGTCATAGTTCAAGCCCAGGTCCCTGAGCTTGGCTATGAGTTTGGAGGGGACTATGGTATTGAATGCCGAGCTGTAGTCGATGAATAGCATTCTCACATAGTTCCCCTTCCTCTTGTCCAGGTGTGATGCTGCCGTGTGCAGCACATGGGCTATGGCGTCCTCCGTGGACCTGTTGGGGCGGTATACAAATTGCAGGGGGTCCAGGTTGATGGGGAGGGAGGAGCAGATGTAGCCCTTTACTAGCTTCTCAAATCACTTCATGGCTATAGTAGTAGACTAAAGTATTCTCTGTCCTATTCTCTTAAGTAGTAGTAGTAGTAGTAGAATAAAGTATTATCTGTCCTATTCTCTTAAGTAGTAGTAGACTAAAGTATTCTCTGTCCTAGTATCTTAAGTAGTAGTAGTAGTAGTAGTAGTAGTAGTAGTAGTAGTAGTAGTAGTAGTAGTAGTAGTAGTAGTAGTATACTAGAGTATTATCTGTCATATTCTCTTAAGTAGTAGTAGTAGTAGTAGTAGTAGTAGTAGTATACTAGAGTATTATCTGTCCTATTCTCTTAAGTAGTAGTAGTAGTAGTAGTAGTAGTAGTAGTAGTAGTAGTAGTAGTAGTAGTAGTAGTAGTAGTAGTAGACTAAAGTATTCTCTGCTCTATTCTCTTAAGTAGTAGTAGTAGTAGTAGACTAAAGTATTCTCTGTCCTATTCTCTTAAGTAGTAGTAGACTAAAGTATTCTCTGTCGTATTCTCTTAAGTAGTAGTAGTAGTAGACTAAAGTATTATCTGCCCTATTCTCTTAAATAGTAGTAGTAGTAGTAGTAGTAGTAGTAGTAGTAGTAGTAGTAGTAGTAGTAGTAGTAGTAGTAGTAGTAGTAGTAGTAGTCAGTGTTGTGCTAGTTACTGAAAAATAGTAACTCAGTTACTTTACTAGTTACTCATTTCAAAAGTAACTCTGTTACTTTACTAGTTACTTACACCCAAAAGTAATGCGTTACTGTGAAAAGTAACTATTTAGTTACTTAAAAAAAAAAAAGATTGCTCCCATGCCCGGCTTACAGATACTCAAAATCGGTTGATCAACTTGACAGTTTCCATTCACATCACTGAACTCTGCTAAGCAATGTGGTCTAGATACAAACACAAATCTGACACAGCTCGTATCGCGATTGGGCAAACATGTCAGTGGCCAATCAGAGAGCGTCAGTCAGTGGCCAATCAGAGAGCGTTCGCCAGAAATGCGGCTACGGAAAGTATAGACGCTTACAGATACTCAAAATCGGTTGATCAACTTGACAGTTTCCATTCACATCACTGAACTCTGCTAAGCAATGTGGTCTAAATACAAATACAAATCTGACACAAACACAAATGTCCCGACGTAATAAGAAATGCGCCGTGCCTAATTGTATCGCTGCTTAGGTTGAAGGAACAGCCTTGATGTCGCTGGAGCGTTTCATTATAACCGTCTTGCAACGTTGTTTAAGATATCAATCGTGCATTGCAACGTTAGAATAGTTAGGATATCAATTGTGCATGAAAGGACTATATTCATATTGTTTGATTAGTATTGATGAGATTCCCTGGCAGATTCATAGTCAAAATCTGTTGATCAACTTGAGTTTCCATTCACATCACTGCACTCACCAGTGTCTGTCGAGATGTAACGTTAGTCCAGCAGCCCCTCAAACATTTTCTTTATCTCATTTCCATGTTGTACTGTATATTCTCTCTCCAAGTAGTTGGAAAAAGTTTTCCGTCCCCTTTGGTGTGTGTCGCCTGGGCCCTATTCCCCGTACCTGGTTCAACTAAGTCGATCAAGAGTCCCATTATCCAGATTCAGTTAACCCGATGTTTGAAGCCGGGATTTTCCTGTTCCTCGAAGGTGGATTCAGTCTCGTTAACTCGAACCAGACTTGAGACCCAGGATTAGTGCGCACGGCCGCTTCAGTTGAAAAGCCAGCACGTATCGATAGCAGAGATCCTGATTTTCTAACGGCATTGATTGATTAATTGATTTAAAACTTTATTAACAGATTGCAGTACGGCTCAATCGCCTCGCCGACAAGTTAAATGCGTTATCTATAGGCTAATTTTAAGTCCCTCATTACCTCAATCAATCAGATTATATTTCTTTAAACTTGCCTGCTGGCAGTAGGTTTATGGATTGAATAATCAAATGAGATCTTGCTAGCGAAAATAATTAGTTAAACTGTTATACAGAATAAGGATACGGCTCTCTTACCCATTGATTGATGTATGGTGGATCTTTTACTTATCTGCACTGTGGTGTAACGGTTTCTGCTTTTGACTTTCACGCAGACGGCCCGGGTTCGAATCCTAGTCTTTTCCTTCTTTTTGCAATGTAGGAATAATTCAATTTGGTGCACGTTGAGAGCTATATAAAGAATGACATCCTCAATGCATGTAGATTTATAATATTTTAACTTAAAACTAGGCTACTTTTGCGTATAATCATTAATATTATATTCCAAAAAATTATATTGGAAACGCGGGGTTTCGAACACCAGTCGCCCGGTTGACAGGATTGAGCACAACCGCTGCGCCACTGTGCCAGACGGGATAAATTCATTGTTTATCCATTAATAGACGAGAGACCCGTGTTTAGAATATCTTTTCTTTTGAATGAAGTTTTATCTCTTTATTCTCAAATGCATTAATGTGACGTCAACGGCTCATTCAATTTCTCAAATCCGTCAAACAGCGCATCTCATCAGACATTTTAATCCCAGTTACAATATCACACAAAAACCACAATCCCCGCATAGACACTTCAATTTTATGCTTGAATGAAACACAATCCCGGGCGCTCCGTTAAGCAAATCTACAGCGGAGAATATATAAAACTAATCAGAGCCAAACGGCCGATAGGTTTCATTCATTAAAAATATCCCCGCGGGATTCACATTTGCAATGCGCCGTTATTAAAATAACCACATGCAGCGTGTATCGCGACTCCGAGCGCCGTATATGACAAGTAAATCTATAGGCTCAATATGATTTATTATCAGCATTTAGTTCTATTATTATACATTTCAAAAGCCCCCTCTAGGAAAACGAAGCACAGAAACGTAATTCAGAATGGTATAATGCAGATCCTAGACTGTGAGAATCATTTCAGGAAGCGAGCTGTCATTTATTTGCGGGGGCGTGGCCATGGTTCATCTGGCTAACTGAAGTTAACCCTGCTCCCGACCAGGCTCAAACTTTTTGAAGTATTTTTATTGCACATTACTTTAGTTACATTCCATATTGATGCACACATGCAATCTTATTTTTTTCTTGTTCAAAAACAATTGTCCAGCGGCATATAACAAAAAATATTCAAAGTAAGAATAAACATTCTTTCTTTCTTTTGGCGGGTCCATACATACATATAAACAGGATAGTTAAATAAGCTAGATTTTTGCTAAAAAAAAAAAAAAAAAAAGAGACAAAAAAAAATTTAATAAAAAACAGAGCATTAGAAAAAGGCCAAAAGCCAAGACACAACAGCGACTATACCTTCAGTTCAGACATTACTGTAATATGAGTGACCTTTTGAACTTATATTTCATTTTATATATCATTAGAAAAAGGCCAAAAGCCAAGACACCAGAGATTATACCTTCAGACATTGCTGTAATATGAGTAACATTTTGAACTTATATATCCTCTTCATCCTCCCTCAGACCCTTTAAGTAGTCCAACACCGGTCCCCATGTCGTATCAAACACCTTTCTCCGTCCTGTATTTTTAAATCTAAGCCTCTCTAAGTAGAGGGTCTCACCCAGCTCTCTCATCCACATTTCAAATGAAGGTGCTGCATCCGACTTCCAAAGTCTCAAAATGAGCTTTTTAGCCAACACAGCACCTAGATATATCGGCCTTTTTTCATTTTCAGAGTACTTAGTGACATCGTCACTATATCCCAAAATGGCCACTAAGGGGCAGGGTTCCCACTGTTTCTTAAAAACGTTTGAATAAAAGTCAAATATATCAGACCAGAACGTGTGTAAGTTGGGACAAGACCAGAGTTGATGTGTAAGGGTACCATCTTGATTTTTACATTTGTTACACAGTGCTGATACGCTAGGATACATCTTATTCACTTTCACCTTTGAGTAGTGCAACCTGTGTATCACTTTAAATTGAATCAAGTTGATTCTAACATTTACAGAGCACCGGTGAATATTTGTAAGACATGTTTCCCAGAGTTCCTCATTGAGGGGTATCCCCAGTTCTGACTCCCACTCAGTCCTATATCTTTCTGTGCTAACTATTACCTGATTGAAAAGTGTCTGGTATATTTTTGTCACCGCCCCTTTACTACCTGGTCTAACATTAATTATATTTTCCAGTGCTTGATGCTGAGGAATGTCTGACCATGTATCTACATGAGTCCTTACAAAGTTCCGTATCTGTAGATAGCGGAAAAAATGTGTTGACGGTAAATCGTGTTTGACCTTCAGTTGCTCGAATGATAGGAACTGGCCCTCTTGGTACAAGTCCTTCAAGCTCCCTATACCCTTCACCTTCCACTGTGCAAACCCTTGGTCCACAGTGGATGGCTTAAAGGCATGGTTATTACCGATTGGAGTGTCTGTATACATATTTGGAGCTTTCAAGTATGCTTTAATCTGTTTCCATACCTTCAAGGAGCTATGTACTATAAAATTCCCTTCATATAATGATTTGTTTATCTTGACAGGGCTATTCAAAAGGGCTAGGAGAGAGGTTCCCTGACAGGCTGCTCGCTCCATTGAGAGCCATGCAGGAGTGACCTCCTCCATGCCCTCCGTAAGGTTAGCACTTCTCCAGAAAGCCATATTGTTTAAATGTGCAGACCAGTAGTAACATTTGAAGTCTGGAAGACCAAAGCCACCCTCATTTTTTGTTTTACATAAGTGTTTTTTGCTAATACGTGCAGCTTTATTCTGCCAAATAAAGGGGATTATAATCGAGTCTAACTTTTTGAAATACCGCTGTGGTATGAATACTGGAATTGACTGAAAGATGTATGTAAATCTCGGAAGAACCACCATTTTAATAGCGTTTACTCTCCCACCCAGTGACAGTGGGAGGGTCTTCCAAAAATCTATATTCTGTTTCAACTGTTTTATTTTTACCCATCTTCCAGTAAGAGTTCAGGTTTTTTAGTAACGGTCACTCCTAGGTCATTAAATCTATCTTTGGTAATCTTAAAGGGGATAGAGTTCAATGAGGAGCTATCCTTATTTAATTGTATTGGCATTAATTCACTTTTATCCCAATTAATTTGAAAACCTGAAAGAGAGCCAAAATAATTAAACACTTCCATAATTGGAGGAAGGGACTCCTGTGGGTTAGATACGTATAACAAAATGTCATCTGCATACATTGATAAATGATGCTTTTGCCCTTTTATGGAGACAGGTGATATTCTAGGATGTTGTCGAATTTTTGTAGCTAGTGTTTCTATGACTAAATCAAAAAGATAAGGAGAGCATGGATCTCCTTGCCTTGTCCCACGGTATAGTGGAAACTGAGAGGAAATATCCTGGTTAGTAACTACACTTGCTGTGGGATGAGCATACAAAATCCGTATCCAGTCAATAAATACCTTCCCGAAACCAAATGCCTCTAGGGTCACATACATATATGGCCACTCGACCTGATCGAAGGCCTTCTGAGCATCCACTGAAATCACCACTGTCTCTGTATTGTGTTTCGTATAAAGTATATTGAATAACCGTCTTAAATTGTAATAAATATGTCTATTAGGAATAAAGCCTGTTTGATCCGGGTGCACTATCTTCTGAATGTGAGCTTTTAGCCGCTTGGCCAGAATCTTGCTAAGCAGCTTTGTTTCAATTTGAATCAGTGACACAGGTCTGTAGGATGATGGTTCTAACTCATCTCTGTCCTTTTTTTAAATTAATGAAATATTTGCATTATACAGCGTTTGAGGTAGTCTACCATCCGATGCGGCATGTTTAAACATACGAAGCAGCAGCGGAGATAGTTCCTTAGAGTAGTGCTTGTAGAATTCTGCAGTAAAGCCATCAGGGCCAGGTGCTTTATTGTTCGGTAATTCTGTAATTGCCTCTACTATTTCTCCTATGGAGATGTCCCTTTCCAATGCAGATTCTGCCTCGCCATCAAGCTGAGGTAGGTTTAATTCAGAGAGAAATGCCTTAATAGCATCAATGTCATGGTTGCCATTTGATGTATACAATTTTGAATAGAACTCCGTAAAACGTGCATTTATCTCTTTAGGGTCTGTAAGAACAGTGCCTGTGTCTGATTTTATTTTTAGTATTGCACGGGAAGCTTGCGCCTGTCTTAATTGACGTGCCAGCAGTTTCTGAGGTTTGTCACTATTTCAAATTGTATCTGTTTATCATATTCAATTGCTTATTGACCTGTGCAGATAAAATAGTATTGTACTCATCTCTTTGAGATACTATAGAATTCAGGATGTCGGGATTCGCAGAGACCCTGTACAGGTGTTCTAGTTGAGACACAGAATCATCCAACTCCACTAGTCTTTTTGACATTTGTTTTCTCCTACCTGCCATGTATGATATGATGCTACCTCTAAGCACTGCCTTGATAGCTTCCCACAGTGTTGAGTCATCCACATCCCCTGTATCATTTGTGTCTATAATGTCAGGTAGCCTAGCTGACATCTATTTTAAGAAACTCTTCTCTTTTAAGATTGTGTTGTCAAATCTCCAGGTGCGTTCCTTTCTATGTCTAGTGAACCTAACATCCAGTGACATGGGAGCATGATCACTTATCAGGATAGTATGGTATTGTGTGGACACAACATTGGATATCAGTTTAGAGTCTAACAGCATGAAATCAATCCTAGAATAGGATTTATGTACTGGAGAGAAAAAAGAGTAGTCTCTATTGGTAGGATTGCGTAGCCTCCATATGTCAACCAGGTTTAGATTGTGCATGGCACTTTTTAACACCTCACTGGCTTTGCTGTTCACGGATACCTTTGATTACTTTTTATCCAACACAGGGTCAATTACACAATTGAAGTCGCCACCCAATATAATATTTGTATTACCGATGTCAGGAATTCTATTCAGAACTGTCTCAAAAAAATGTGGATCATCAAAATTTGGACCATACACGTTTATCAATGTTACAGGAACACAATTAAGTGTCCCTGATACAATTACAAATCTACCATTCGGATCCGCGATTGTGCATTCATGATCAAACGACACACCCCTCTTGATAATAATAGCGACCCCTCTGGCCCTGGCCCCGAAGTTTGATTGAAATATTTGTGATCCCCAACCCATGCGTAACTTGTTCCTGGCTATATTCTTAATATGTGTCTCTTGAAGATATATAACATCAGCTTTCAGGCTTTTTAGATGAGCCATTACCTTACCTCTTTTAACTGGGTGATTTAGACCTCTTACATTCCAGCTTACAATCCTTGTACTATCCCCATTGTTATTTACTGACATGATATATTATCCATGATCATGTGACAGAGCAAAAATCGCCCAAAGTGTTGTATACATTCCGCCATTAGAAAGAAAAAATAAAAATAAAAATAATATGCACTGCCGCAAACTAACATGAAAAACACTACGCTGTCCTCCGGGGCCCTCTTTACCTCCCTCCAGTCCCCTCTGCGAACAAAACACCTCTAAATCTAAATACCTTAAGAGCTAGTAAACATACCATGATAGTCTGTTTATGCATTCGTCTCCACCTGTCCAACAAAAGCAAATGAGAAGTAGGTAGGCTGGGCGCAATGAGCCACTGTAACTCGTGAGTGATCACATATTGAAGCGGTCGTCTGTACCGTCGTGTTGGGTTAGCGCGGCACTTTGTTGTCGTCTAGGAACTTCTCCGCGTCCTTCGGGTCGTTGAACGTGCGCTTGTCTGTGCCAACCGATACCACGAACGTCGCTGGGTGTCGGAATCCGCATCTCACCTCCGCAGTCTTGCATCTGGTCCTGATATTGTCGAATCGCTTCCGTAGCTTCAATACTGCCGGTCCCAGGTCCGGGAAAATGTAGATGCGCGTTCCCTCATGTTGTAAGGGGAACTTTTGTGTTGCAAGCCTCAGAATGCGCTCCTTCACTGAATCATGGTGGATCCGTGCTATGATTTGGCGTGGAGTGCCATCTGTTGCCGTCTTCATATTAACCCGATATGCTCGGTCGATTTTAACAGGCTTGTTGTTGAAGTTCTCATCTCCCAGCAATGTTGTTATAAGTTTTGCAATAAAGTCTGTAGGATTGCCCTTTTCCGTGCCCTCTTTTACACCTATGATCCGGATGTTTTGTCGTCTGTAGCGCGAGACGAGGTCGTCCACTCGCTCACCGAGCGTCTTGGCCTCCTCCTCCCACACGGCACATTTGCCTTCCAGAATCTTGATTCGGTTTTCATGTTCATTCAAGGCATCCTCGTTTGCGGCTACCCTTTCATCAATATTATCCATTGTCTGTTTCAGACCGGCAAGTGATGCATCCAACTTTTCAAACCTTGAATCGACATTTTGATTCAGTCGATTAATAGCGGCCATTATGTCCGTCGTGGTCGGCGCTGTAGTTTCAGCTTGTTCTTCCTCTGATTCCGACCGGCTGCTGCTGCTATCGTTAGCTTCTTTGCTAGCGTCCTCGGTTGTAGACTTTTTTTTAGCCTTTCGGTCTTTCTTCTGTCTCGGCATAGCTCAGTTGCGCATCTACAACTTATATTGTCAACTTTCTTTTTACTTCTACCATTGAATTGCCTTCTTAAATTGTACACTTTTGTTGGAGTTTAGTGGAGCCTCTCTCACACACGACTATCCCATCTCACGCCCACATGTCTCAACTTTTTGATCTGTTGTCATGGTGATTTAGACAATCGCGCGTCGGGGAATGGGAAGGTCCGGCTTAAGTCAGACTTGACTGGAAATTATCCGGCTAACTCAGTTATCCAGGTACGGGGAACGGGGCCCTAGTATCATTCTACGCGGGTGGCGACTGACTTTGGATGAGTCCTGGTAATGACATAACTAAAACGTTATTTTCTTTTCGCTCGACAAAAGAGAAATACGCGAGTAGCTGAGCGCTGCCATTATCAGTCAGGAATAGTAAACAAAACACGCCCCCAGCACAGGTTTCCCCACAGGCAGACAGGATAATAATAATAATAATAATAATAATAATAATAATAATAATAATAATAATAATAATAATAATAATAATAATAATAATAATAATAATAATAATCACTACCGCTCGCTATCAATCTATGCAGTATATAACGCAAATAACGCAGTAACGAACCATTCAGTAACGCTAATGGCGTTACTGAATTTCAAAAGTAATGCGTTAGAGTACTAGTTATCGCCAAAAGTAACTTCGTTACTGTAACGCGTTAGTCCCAACACTGGTAGTAGAAGACTAAAGTATTATCTGTCCTATTCTCTTAAGTAGTAGTAGTAGTAGTAGTAGTAGTAGTAGTAGTAGTAGTAGTAGTAGTAGTAGTAGTAGTAGTAGACTAAAGTATTCTCTGTCCTATTCTCTTAAGAAGTAGTAGACTAAAGTATTCTCTGTCCTATTCTCTTAAAGGGGAACTATCTTATAAATGGCCTTTTTGAGTGTTTAGCATTGTTTCCTAGCTATGTGAACTTATATTAATATGATCTATGTCTCAAAATTCTCATATTGGTGCATTCTTCCAATTCTCCTCTCACAATATTCACCCTCACTGAACTGAGTCGTTTGAAAATGTGCCTATATGTGATGTCATATAGTCACTGCTGCATGTTAATGTTCAGGGGGGCCGCCGCTGCACGGTGGTTTAGGTGCCCAGACTCAAAACAGCTCGAGATATTGAGGTAGAAAAATGCTGTTTTTGAGGACTTGATTAGAAATACAAAACAATGAATAAAAAAAATATATATATATTACAGAGGTGTTCCATAGACTCACAGGAATTGTGTAAAAGTGCCCAAATAGTGAAAGAAATAGTAAAATAGTTCCCCTTTAAGTAGTAGTAGTAGTAGTAGACTAAAGTATTCTCTGTCCTATTCTCTTAAGTAGTAGTAGTAGTAGTAGTAGTAGACTAAAGTATTCTCTGTCCTATTATCTTAAGTAGTAGTAGTAGTAGTAGTAGTAGTAGTAGTAGTAGTAGTAGTAGTAGTAGTAGTAGTAGTAGTAGTAGTAGACTAAAGTATTCTCTGTCCTATTCTCCTAAGTAGTAGTAGTAGTAGTAGTAGTAGTAGTAGTAGTAGTAGTAGTAGTAGTAGTAGTAGTAGTAGTAGTAATAGTAGTAGTAGTAGTAGTAGTAGTAGACTAAAGTATGATCTGTCCTATTCTCTTAAGTAGTAGTAGTAGTAGTAGTAGTAGTAGTAGTAGTAGTAGTAGTAGTAGTAGTAGTAGTAGTAGTAGTAGTAGTAGTAGTAGTAGTAGACTAAAGTATTATCTGTCCTATTCTCTTAAGTAGTAGTAGTAGTAGTAGTAGTAGTAGTAGTAGTAGTAGTAGTAGTAGTAGTAGTAGTAGTAGTAGTAGTAGTAGTAGTAGTAGTAGACTAAAGTATTCTCTGTCCTATTCTCTTAAGTAGTAGTGTAGTAGTAGTAGTAGTAGTAGTAGTAGTAGTAGTAGTAGTAGTAGTAGTAGTAGTAGTAGTAGTAGTAGTAGTAGTAGTAGTAGACTAAAGTATTCTCTGTATCCACTGTCCGGCAACCAAAGCAAAATCCTCAACTACAACAATAATCAACAAGATCATCTATGCAGACTATACAGTCAGTATTGGAACATTGAGCTTATCCCCCAAAATACACCAGCAGAGCTGCCGTCATGTTAAAGAATTAAAGGAAGAGCAATGCACCTGCACCTGCATATGAAATGCTTTTTAGGTATGTGCTCGGCAGAACCCTTAGATCCTCTGACACTGGTCTCCTAACTGTTCTGCAGGCATAGAGAAGCTATTAGGGTCCTATAGCCTTTGGAACAGCCTACCGGAGGATCTACAGGTTTAAAACAAATTAAAATAAATAAAAGAAAGACACACCTTTTTAGCATTGCTTTTTTTCTGTTTTCTTTTATGCATTGTATTATTTGTTTGTTTCTTGCCTTTTTAATAATTTTATTATTTGCAATTACTTTCTGTGAAACACGTTGAGTTACATTGACTGTATTAAATATGCCATACAAATAAAGTTTGATTGATTGATAAAAATGTTTGGACCCTATAGCCCTATCTCTTGCCTACCAATGATGATGGCCAGTAGTACAGGGAGACTCAAAAGGAGCTTCTATCCCCAGGCCATCAGGATGCTCAATGTGGACTCTATGCTACACAAACCCATCCATTCTACATTACATGCACACACACTAACTTTAAACATTTACCTTAAACATTCACTTCTAACTATTTTTAACACTACACCATATTTGATCTATGTATTACAAAAATGTTGCACTACATCTCTACCAGATTTTAGCATTTTGTACTTTTGTTTTGTATTTATTTATATAGTGTTTGGTCTTCATTATTTTACTATGAAGCACAATTTCAGGAGGCTATACAGAACCAAGCATTTCACTATAATGTACCTTATATGTGACAAATAAAACAAAACTTTGTTGATTGGGTAGAGTCCTTTCTCAGCGCTGTTCGTCATGGTAGCTCCTGATAGTTAGCCTGTCTGTCTGTACAAGCTGAGTGAAGACAACTGGAATCAACATTGTGTGCACTGTGGAGTGAATTTCAGCTGTCCTCAGTCAGCTTGTACAGACAGGAGCATGACCCCATTGACGCTGTCTTGGTTTGTGGCTAAACATTCAGCAACATTATTGGTAAGCAGTGTTGTGCTAGTTACTGAAAAATAGTAACTCAGTTACTTTACTAGTTACTTCATTTCAAAGTAACTTCGTTACTGTACTAGTTACTTACACCCAAAAGTAATGAGTTACTGTGAAAAGTAACTATTTAGTTATTTAAAAAAAAGATTAAAAAAAAAGATTGCTCCCGAGTCCCATGCCCTATAGTACTCAAAATCGGTTGATCAACTTGACAGTTTCCATTCACATCACCGAACTCTGCTAAGCAATGTGGTCTAGATACAAACACAAATCTGACACAAACAAATGTTGTCCCGAGTCATATAATAAGAAGTGCGCCGGTTGAAGGAACAGCCTTGATGTCGCCGGAGCGTTTCATTATAACCATTATAATTCAAGGGTACTACGACTATGCTTGCACCTCATGGTACCAAAGCACCTCAAAGGCGCTTAAAACAAAATTACAAACATCACAAAACAAACTGGTCAGACTACTACTTGACCTGAACCCCAGAACCCACCTCACCCCTGCCCACTTTGACAACCTAGGATGGCTTAGAGTAGACGACAGAGTACAGCAACTTGCAATGGGCCTGGTCTACAAGATACACTATACGACCGGGGTACCCATGTACATGTCAAAATACTTCCCAAAGGTCAGTGAATACCACAACCACTACACCAGAGGAAGCTCAACAAATCATGTAAAACCCAGATTCGGCTCAAACAAGGGACTAAACACGTTTCGCAATTATGCCACAACAATGTGGAACGCCCTACCCAAAGCTAGCGGTAACAGTACTGTATATTTGAATACCGTTTATGTCACAAATGTATCAGTACTAAATACCTATATGTCCCTGTGCCATAAATGTCATGTATGTTGTGTATGTCATAAATGTCTATATGAATTGAAAATGGGGGACCCTGATGGAAACAAGACAAACGTCTTTCTCTGGTCTGCATCCCCTTAACAATTGTATGTATTGAGCCGTACTGTATTGTACCCATTCTGCAATCTGTGAAATAAAGTTTTCATGCATTCATTCATTCACCATCTTGCAAGTTGCAACGTTGTTTAAGATATCAATCAAAGCATTGCAACGTTAGAATAGTTAGGATATCAATTGTGCATGAAAGGACTATATTTATATTGTTTGGTTAGTATTATATGAGATTCCCTGGCAGATTTCGTACAGTCAAAATCCGTTGATCAACTTGAGTTTCACTCACCAAAGTCTGCGGTGGTTGAGATGTAGTGTGAATGAATGAATGAATGAAAACTTTATTTAACAGATTGCAGAATGGGTACAATACAGTACGGCTCAATACATACAATTGTTAAGGGGATGCAGACCTGAGAAAGACGTTTGTCTTGTTTCCATCAGGGTCCCCCATTTTCAATTCATATAGGTAATGAGTAACGTTACGTTAGTCCAGTTGACTCCAGCAGCGCCTCAAACATGTTCTTTATCTCGTTTCCATGTTGTATATTAATTATCTCTCCAAGTAGTTGCTAAATGGTTTGTTAGTTTGTTACTGCATTCTTTGTATGTAGATTCATAGCGAGCGTTTGTTTTGTTTACAATAGAGAGGGTCTATTTCTTTCCGTAGCCGCATTTCTTGCGCACTTCTGATTGGCCAGTGGCCAGACTCGCCTCGTATCATTCTACGCGGGTGGGGATGAGGATAATAATAATAATAATAATCACTACCGCTCGCTATCAATCTACGCCGTATATAACGCAAATAACGCAGTGACGAACCATTCAGTAACGTAAGTAGCGTTACTGAATTTCAAAAGTAATGCGTTAGAGTACTAGTTGCGGCAAAAAGTAACTTCGTTTCTGTAACGCGTTACTTTGTAACGCGTTAGTCCCAACACTGTTGGTAAGTAAGTAATATGGCTAGGGGTTCCCAAAGATCTGAACTATCCCTTTAAGCTTGCTACACCAGCACACTGCAAGGTGAAGTGTCCTAGAGGTGGCGCTGCAGGCTCAAGCACACTCCAGTCTGCTTTGTCTGGTCATCTGTTGCCTTGCAGACTGGAGGGTAGGGATGCATTTCTACCAAAGGTAGCCACATTTCTGGCAGACGCTCTCTGATTGGCCGACGTCAGTTTCTACACTGGTTAAGCTTAGGCAATCTTCGAAGTTGGTTAAGGTTAGGCAAGTTCTTTCGACGGTTAAGCTTAGGCACTCTTTCGAAGTTGGTTAAGGTTAGAGTTTGTCTTAGAGCATGGCGATAGAACGCCAGGTAGTTTGCAGGCTGTTTGACGTGGAAATGGGCAAAGACACAGCTCGTCACGCTATTGGGCGCACATATCACATGACCAGAAACGTCTGCCAGAAATGCGGCTACGGAAAGTATAGACGCGGTAGGTATAGGTGACAGCAGGAAGCAGAACGACCGGAGCCTCTACTCAACATCCTCTGAGAAACTCTGACCATACTAAGGCCACATCCACACGGAGACGGAACCAATCTTTTTCGTTTTTCATTTAAAAAAAGTTTTATGTAAACACGAAATCGTCTCAAGAAATATGTGCGTCCAAACGAAAACCCTGAAAATGCTGGTCTAACTTGTCTTGCTCTAGACTTATTTATGAGTTTGGTAGATCACAACGGAACAATTTTGATTGACAGTCGATTCTGCCAATTACGTCACACCGCTTGCACCCACCTCTGCTGTTCTTACCACCAATCGGAAACTCTTATTTGTTTTTTCACTTCCGGAAAGTCCGCCATTACGCTACTCGAGACTTTTTTCTGGTTGTTCTCCGCGGTGTATTGAAGAACATGTTGTAGCTCTCCATGTCCATTTGTTGTTGATGTTGTTGGCTGGGTTTGTGCATGCGGGTTAAGGGAGAGGTGGGATATTGCGTCATCGGTTCAGGAAAGATGCCTACTGGCTTGTAAAGACGGAAACGCAAGGGTGGCGTCTTCAGATTTGTTCACTCTGGGACCGTTTTCAGAAAATAGTGTATTCAGTGCATACGATCAAATACTTTGGCGGATACACCCAAACTCATCTCTGTGTGTTTCTAGTCTAGTTTCAGGGTGAAACCTGCTGCTGACATTATGTTTCTATAGTCTAGTTTCAGGGTAAAGTTTCAGGTTCAGGTTAGTTTGCTATTTTTAGCTGGTGTCGTTTTCACATGGTTTATGCAGTTCAACGAGGAGCCATAATCATAATCAGTCAACAAACAAGACCCACATCAGCTCCCTGTCCCAACACTGTTCCTATTAACCGTATCTTTTTTTGCATGTTCTCTGTCGTATTCCCCCCGATAAGAGAAACCCAATGGAAAAACATGCACAACAGATCGCTGACGCGTCCCTGACGAAGACGGGCAGGAGCACTTGGATTGGTCCCCGGGGCGCGGTACCTCGCCGGCGCCCCTATCTGCTCCCGGCTGCCCTTGGGGGGAAGGACGATGGGATGGGTCAAGCGCAGAGACTCAATCGCATCGGCGACCCAAAAAACAATGCATGCGTGTGTGTGTTCCTGTGTGTGTGTGCCGCCCATCGCAAGTGTGTCATTGCATGCCGAATAAAGACTTCTAAAAAGTTATATTATTATTATTATTATTATTATTATTATTATTATTATTATTATTATTATTATTATTATTATTATTATTATTATTATTATTATTATTATTATTATTGTTATTGTTGTTGTTGTTGTTGTTGTTGTTGTTGTTATTGGTATTGTTGTTATTATTATTATTATTATTATTATTATTATTATTATTATTATTATTATTATTATTATTATTATTATTATTATTATTATTATTATTATTATTATTATTATTATTATTTTGCCAAAGTACTTGTTGTGGCTGGTGCAGTTCCACCTGCGGTACCTAAACTGGTACTGGCACTCCCTCACGCCCAGCCTGGCGCCCTTGGCCACCTCGCTGACAATCTCCGGCTGGGTCTGGCACAGCTCGGCCTGCTTCCCTGCCAGCCGCTTGGTCTTCCTACAGATACTGTTAGGGTCCATCACCAGAGGACTGCCCACCGCCCTGTCAACGACAGAGGAATAGAAGGTTAGAGACGTCTCCATCACCAGAGGACTGCGGACATAGTGATAACTAGATGAGAACTAGGTGCATAGTGATAACTAGATGAGAACTAGGTGCAGACATAGTGATAACTACATGATAACTAGGTGCATACATAGTGATAACTACATGATAACTAGGTGCAGACATAGTGATAACTACATGATAACTAGGTGCAGACATAGTGATAACTACATGATAACTAGGTGCAGACATAGTGATAACTACATGAGAACTAGGTGCAGACATAGTGATAACTACAGTAGATGGGAACTAGATGCAGACATAGTGATAACTATATGATAACTAGGTGCAGACATAGTGATAACTAGATGAGAACTAGGTGCAGACATAGTGATAACGAAAGGTTATCCTATAACCTAGTTATATCAATACTGGCTGAGCGTCTCGCTCTTCGCCATAATGAGATATCTTTTATCTCCTAGCACCTACTGTGCTCACGAACAAACAATTGCACTCACATGCACGTGACCAGGCCACGCCCCCGCGTCCTACTATATGACGCCGGACATGGTCACACTCTACCTTCCTCCGAAAAAGTTTCCAACACTGAAAACCCAACCAAGGGACCTCAGGGCGCTAAGAGCGAGACGCTCAGCAGGTATTCATATAACTAGGTTATAGGATAACCTTTCGTTATATTATCATACTGGCCAATCGAGTCTCGCTCTTCGCCATAATGAGATATGGGGCAGAGCAGACGCGTGGCCCGACAAGTGTACCCCCTGAGGGCCCACAAGCCCTACTACCAGGGGGGAGGGGAGTCCCGTCCACCCGCCCGTCCTAGCGAAGGGGGGGAGGCAGTCAACTCCACCAAAGTGCGCAAAAAAGGGAACCAGAAACTCCTAAAAGCGCACAGTACAGGCGGGGCCACGTGTGACACATCACCCCGTGGCACACACCCACACACCCCTGCTAACCCACGACAGGCGGGACGCAGGGGAGGTCCCAGACCTCAGAACCACCTGGGAGACAGAACCCCCAGTCATGTCCATGAGGTAAAACTTAACGAAGGGACCCGGGGAGGACCAGGAGGCCGCAGCACAGATGTCCTCCACCGAGGCCCCCCCTAACAAGGCGGCAGAGGCCGCCACTCCACGAGTGGAGTGCGCCCTGACACCTCCAGGGGGGACCTGTCCAGCCAACGTGTAGCACAACCAATGTGACAGGCGCTGCTTGGACAGTGCCTTACCAGCATGAGGGCCACCGTAAGAAACAAAAAGTTGATCGGCAGCCCTGAGATCCCGAGTCCGACTGAGGTAAACCCCCAAAGCACGGACAGGACACGTCAGATGAAAGCTCGCTTCTAACCCACTAGCGTGAGGAGGCGGATGAAACGCCTGAATCACAATATCCCTGGAGCGAAAAGAGCTCCGGATATTATTTGGCACGAAGACTGGATTAGGCCTCAGAGTCGCACCGCTATTGGCACAAATAGACAGGCACTCAGGCCACACCGAGAGAGCACACAGCTCACCCACGTGCTTAGCGGAGGTGATGGCCAGCAGGAACGCAGTCTTGAAAGACAGCTGCTCCAACGGCGCCTGCTCAAGAAGCTCAAACGGGGCCTCCGACAACCGGCCGAGGACCAGTTGGAGGTCCCAACTCGGAGACAGAGAACGTTCCACCGGCTTGAGCAGGAAACGTTTCACAAGAGGGTGGCTGAACAATGTAACGCCCTCAAAACCCACATGACAAGAGGATATAGCTGCGGCGTATACCCTCACCGTCTAGGCCGACAGTCTACCCACAATAGACTGAAGGAAGGAAAGGACAGCATCCAGGGGGCAGGACACCGGGTCCCAGCCCCCCACCTTACACCACTCTTGAAAAGTACGCCACTTACCCACGTAAACCGCAATAGTGGAGGGAGCATGCGCGTTTCAGATGGTGTCGACCACAGAAAGGTCAAGACCCATCCCCTCCAGACGCACCCCCTCAACAGCCAAACTATCAGTGGCTGTTCCAGAACAGGGAACAGCCACAGAGACCCGTGTGCCTGAGAGAGGGCCCGCGATGACCAAGGAACAGGCCAAGGCGGGGCTACCAAGAGCTCGATCAGGACCGGGAACCACACAGCCGTGCCCCGGTCCGGCGCGATTAGGATCAAAGTCCTGTGCTCCCGACGTATCCGCTCCAACAGCTGAGCTATCAGATGTATGGGGGGGAACGCATACAGAATCCCGGGCGGCCATAGATACATCGAGAAGGCATCCACCCCCAAGGGAGGATTGTCCCCCCGACTGACCGAGAACCATAAGGGGCACTGGTGGACTGTCTGCTCGCAAACAGATCCACCGTGGCTTCCCCGAACCGGTCCCAGACTTGTCTGACTATGTCTGGACGTAGTCCCCATTCATCGGAATGTGGACCGCCCCGCAACATCACATCCGCGCCCACATTCTGCTTGCCAGGGATGTAGAGCGCCCTCAGGCTGCGCAGATTGAGAGACGCCCATAGCCAGAGCTCGACCGCCGCCCGGTGCAGACGGATGGAGCGTACTCCACCCTGTCTGTTGATATACGACGCTGTTGTCGTGTTGTCCTTCCTGACCAACACGTGCTCGCCCACCACCAGGTGGCCAAGCCGCTTGAGGACCAGAAGGACCGCCTTCAATTCCAACACATTGATATGCAGTGCAGACCGGGTAGCATGGCACGTCCAGCTGCCCCCTACTGCGTTGGTCCAACACGTCACCCCCCATCCCGTGAGGGAGGCGTCGGTGAAGACCGTGACGTGTGATAGCCTGCTGCCCATGGAGATCCTGCTGGTGAGGGTACCAGTCCTCCCCCAGTGGTCGAGATCCCCCAGTATTGACGTGGGAACCTTCAGTCGTTTCCACTTGCCTCTCACCAGGTCTATTTTCATACTGGAAAACCACCTCTGTATCCTCCTCATGAAGAGGAGAACAAGAGGGACCACAGAGTGAGCAGATGCCATCATACTGAGTAGGCGCATCACGGACAGCGCTGTAACCGTCCTGCCAGGACGGAGCCCCCTGAGCGCGTCGAGAATAACCACTCGCCGCCGCTCCGAGAGGGTTGCCCTCATGGACCTTGAGCTTAGAACCAAACCCAAGTACTCCACCTGTTGACTGGGAAGAGTACTCTTCTCCCAGTTCACAGCAAAACACAGACTGGTGAGGAATTCCACCACCAGCCTGGTATGAGACCTGGCGACCTCCTCCGACCGGCTGAGGAGCAGAATGTCGAGATAGAAAATAACTTGTATCCCCTGACGACATAGAGGCTCCAGCGCAGTCTCTACGCACTTGGTGAATGCGCGGGGGGCCAGAGAATAGCCGAACGGCAGCCTCTGGTATTCGTACACTACACCCTGAAAGAGGAAGCGAAGGAATTTCCTGTGAGGAGGGAAGACCGGGATGTGAAAATACGCATCCTTCAGGTCTATGGAGGTGAACCAGTCTCCCACTCTGACGGAGCTTATCATGTGTTTGACGGTCAACATCCTGAACCGCCTCGTCACAATCAGCCAATTGAACGCAGACAGATCCAGAATAGGTCTGACACCTCCCGATTTCTTGGGCACCAGAAAATACCGGGAGTAAACGCCACACATCACGTCCCCCCTTGGGACCACGACGATGGCTCGCTTCGCTAACAGAGATTGGATCTCGTCGGCCAGAGCTGTCACTGCTGCTGACCCTGACAACAAGGTCTGCACCAAACCTGAAAACGGAGGGTGGGGTAGCGCAAACTGCAACACAAGCCCCCGCCTCAGCGTTCTCTCCATCCACCTCGACATATGGCACTGCTGTAGCCATATGTGATGATAATTCCAAAGCGCACCCGCCGCCACTTGGCGCTGGCCCGCCAGGAACCGTAGATAGGCGGCCCGGTCCCACCCGCTGTGCGTTGCCAACCCTGGACCCGCCAACCGCGCAAGCAGGGTGTCTCGTGGAGTCGGGACATCGGACCCTGACACTACTAACGAGGCAATCGCACCCAAGGGGGGACCCCGACAGAAATGGCCAGTTTGATACGGGGGAAGCTGACGTCACACTGGGTGACAAAAGCTCCCCCACTGAACACCTCCCCAGCATGGATCGCTGAAGAACTGTTCTACAGCTGGACATGCGAGGTGCGAGGACCCCACACTGCCCGATAGGCAGGGCTACACACCGTAGCCCTGCAGTGATATTACTACCACCCAAATCACGCGCGCCTGCCTGACCACTGCCGGTCATCCGGCCGTGGGAGGCACTAACGTGATACCCGGCCTGGCGGGGTTGGGGGAACCCGCGCTGTGCCCCAAGAGGCCTCGAGCTCCCCTGCTGACAACCTTTGTTGGTGACAGTTATAACACCAGGCTCACTAAACACAGACGCAGAACGTGTGGTGTGGGAGCCGCTTGACAGCACATCATTCTCACGGACAGACCCAGGCCTAGCCATCAACTGGGTGTCAGCCCCTGTCCCCATGAGAAGCGAAACGTGGGGCCGCTTGCGCTTCATTGAAGGCACGCGGCCCGCAACCAAAGGAAACAAATCAGAGCCCTTATCCCTCTGGTGTTGGGGGGGGGAGTGACCGGAGAGCGAGCTAGACAAAGCTAGACGTTTTTTTAGGGCGTGCTCATCTAATGCAGCCGATCCCTCGGCCGCCAAGGCTGTCGGCCTTGCGATCACCTGTTTTCGTTGTGTCCAGGGTACCTCAGGCGGGGGAAACATGGCCGCTGGTTGAGGGCCTCGCCACAGCCTCTGGCGAGGCCGGGCCCTCACCTCTGGCTGCGCGGTGTGGGGCCTAGGTCAAATACCGCCCGCGCTCCTGCGGAAAGACCAAAGTCCCTCTGCGGAGAGGGGAGCCCTGAGGAGGGAAAAAAACGTCTCACCCCCTCAAGGGGAGACTGATCCAACCAAGATGTCTGTAAACAAGCGTTGACAGCATCCTAGCCCTCCCTGCAGTTATAGCTTGCGGCTAGGTCAAAGCTAATAACGTCAAAACCTTGCGCGATGTTTCGACGTCGGCTGGCCTTCTAAGGCCCGGCACCCGACACCATTTTTTACAGAAAAAACAGCAATTCGAACAATGTTACTAGTCGCTGCTAATTCTATACCGCTTAACAGCCCACCAGCCACCTGCCGGGCCGACTCACCTCATGGCGTCGGCCGGGCGGGACACCGTTCCAACATGTCAGAGGCAAAGGACTGATGCCACCTGCTTCACAAGCACGGAGCACCAGTGGTGGCTGCAACAAAAAACGACTACTAGTGAAGCACTGCCTCACTAGTAGGAATGCAGCAACCTCCACTGTGGTGTGCACCCATGAAGGGGTAAATGAACGAAAACTCCACCAACACACTGCAGAATGGGCTAGCCCAGTGGTTCTCAAACTGTGGTACGCGTACCACTAGTGGTACTTGGTGGTACTGCTGGTGGTACTTGAAAACATTTACAAAAAAAATAAGGCCACTGAACTTAGAAGCAGGCCAGGCCTGTGTTTCTGGTTGCGGAGGCGCGATAGTTAGATAACCTAAGTGGGGAACAACCAGGAGATCAGTGTGACAGAGAGTAATGCAGTCTAAACAGTCATAAATCTTTAATTCAACTTCAGCCCTGATCATAACCATTTATTTTTTTTAGATTTTTTGTAATGTCAGATGAAAAATGAAATACTCCCACTTTTCTGAAAAGAGTTGGGGTTAAATCTGACATTGCAAAAAATGCATCAAAATATGTGTTGTTGCTAATCATTGACACATGCCTAGCCTGTAATAATCCCCCCCAGATAAATTTACTTTGCATTTGATATATTGAAAATATTTTACTTTTTGTGTGTTTTTTTTACAATAATTTGTGATGCCATCACACAAACTGGCATTTAAAGGGTAAAGAAAATTTAAATCCTGCACCAGAATGCAGGAAATTAGGTTGTTCTAACAAAATAATTGTGTGTGTGTGTGTGTGTGTGTGTGTGTGTGTGTGTGTGTGTGTGTGTGTGTGTGTGTGTGTGTGTGTGTGTGTGTGTGTGTGTGTGTGTGTGTGTGAGTGAGTGTGAGAGAGAGAATGAAGGACAATTGCTTGCTGTGTGTGTGAGAGAGAGAGAGAGAGAGAGAGAGAGAGAGAGATAGATAGAGAGAGAGAGAATTAAGTACATTTGCTGAAATACAGTTGTTCTTAATTTTCTCACTTGCTATGTGAGAATGTTAGTTATTATGTTCTCAATGCCCCTTGCATTGTATGAGTTGTGTGGAAGAGTTTGCTAGTTCTAGTGCTACCCCTTTGTACATTGTGGCTGTGTCTGACAAAAGTTAACAATAAATAATGGTTCTTTGATTTCTCCAGCGCCTTCAACACCATCCAGCCATCACTGCTAGCGGAGAAGCTCTCTGCGATGCAGCTGGAGCACGGCTTGGTGGCCTGGATCAAGGATTACCTCACTGAGAGACCGCAGTACGTCAGACTAAAGGACAGTCAGTCTGACGTACTGGTGAGCAACACCGGCACCCCCCAAGGAACTGTGCTGTCACCCTTCCTCTTCACCCTCTATACCTCAGACTTCTGCCGCAACTCAAGCGGGTGCCACCTGCAGAAGTTCTCAGACGACTCCTCCATCGTAAGCTACATCACTGACGATGATGAGGAGGAGTACAGAGCCCTGGTGGAGAGCTTTGTGGGGTGGAGCGACAGCAACCACCTCCAACTCAACACCAGTAAGACCAAGGAGCTGGTGGTGAACTTCCGGAGGGTCAAGAAGAGGCAGACATAGTGATAACTAGATGAGAACTAGGTTCAGACATAGTGATAACTAGATGAGAACTAGGTTCAGACATAGTGATAACTAGATGATAACTAGGTGCAGACATAGTGATAACTAGATGAGAACTAGGTTCAGACATAGTGATAACTAGATGATAACTAGGTGCAGACATAGTGATAACTAGATGAGAACTAGGTGCAGCCAAAGTGATAACTAGATGAGAACTAGATGCAGACATAGTGATAACTAGATGAGAACTAGGTGCAGACATAGTGATAACTAGATGAGAACTAGATGCAGACATAGTGATAACTAGATGAGAACTAGATGCAGACATAGTGATAACTAGATGAGAACTAGATGCAGACATAGTGATAACTAGATGAGAACTAGGTGCAGACATAGTGATAACTAGATGAGAACTAGGTGCAGACAAAAGGGGTAAAATGGAGGGGGATTTATTTTTATTTATTTTTAAATTATGTTGATAATTATTCAAATATCTTTAATATTTATTTTCTAACAGGGCCTAGTTCTGTGTCCGTCACCAAAGGGCTTCACACTGCGCTGGAATAAACACTGAAACCTACTCCATAGTGCACCCTATGTAGGTTTCAGCTGTTTCTAGAGGCGACATCGTCTCAGAAGGTTCCTGGTCATCTGGTAAGCAGATGGTTATTTTATATAAATGCAGTCCATTTACCATTTTTCCTTTTTCAGGGCTTGAAAAGACTGGACATTGTGGCCCCATTGACTTTGCACTGGTTTTGTGGCTAACTAGCCATAGCTGTGGGGTATCCAGCATGAAGAACAGTATGGACTGTGCTGAGAAAGATGCACAGAATCCTTAAGTAGGACATAGGACTAGAGGTCTAACACTCTAAAGATGCACAGAATCCTTAAGTAGGACATAGGACTAGAGGTCTAACACTCTAAAGATGCACAGAATCCCTAAGTAGGACATAGGACTAGAGGTCTAAGATTCTATAGATGCACAGCATCCTTAAGTAGGACATAGGAGGGGAAAGGAGAAAGAGAGAGAGAGAGAGAGAGAGAGAGAGAGAGAGAGAGAGAGAGAGAGAGAGAGAGAGAGAGAGAGAGAGAGAGAGATAATGGAGATATGACTCCATTCCTGGAGTTTTGCTCAGCACTGACTTATGATTGCAAATGATGATGCAAATAAAAAACAAAACTGTCCCAGAACAATTCAAATAGACCAGCTTCTAACTGAGACCAGCCTTTATTAGTAGGGATGCCCCGATCGATCGGCCACCGATCGTTATCGGCCGATAATCAGTATAAATATGCGATCGGTGATCAATGATAATGCTTTATTTTCGCCCGATCGCCAAAGCCAATCTCACTCGCTGTCACTGAGTTCTGTCTCAGACACCGGGTGGTGCGGCGTCTGCTCATCCCTCCAGCCCCTCCCGCACGCATGTAAACACGGGTCTAGTCTAGTGAGACGGGACATGGGAGGACGGCGTCTCCCTGAGCTAACGTTAGCTTAGCTACCGTTAAAAATGACCCAGTCAACTATTCACTTTTAGTTTAATACATGATGAGGCATTGTCTAACTGAACGGTATCTAGCCGGCCAGCTACCGATAGCTCCTGACATCAACAAACGCTCCAGCAAGTATAGTAGAGACGTGTATGATACCTGTTAGCTTGCGTTAGCGCAAGTTAGTTCACTGTTCAAAACGAAATGTCAAGTCAAGTCAAGAGTCAAGTCAAGAGTTTTAATTGTCACGGCATACAAGTATACAATGAAATGCGGGTGGTCTTGCCCGCGACGATGTGCAATACAGTGGTACAACATATAATAGAATCCAATAAAATACAGTGGTACAACATTTAATAGAATCCAATAAAAAAACAACATTGTGCAATAAACAGGTAACAGGTAACATGGTGTGACATCTCGGTATCTGTACATAGTATTTACAGAGCATATAGGACATGCTAGGTAGCTTTAGTAGTGGAATACACTGTTCCTGTTGTTATACTAATTTAAAGTGGCCTTTCCTCTTGGCCATAAGTGTGCGTGTGTGCGGCATGAGTGTGTGCCCGCTCGTGTTAAAGTGTTAAAGTGGCTGCTAGTGTGTGAGCGTGCACAGCGTGCGTGTCTTGTGTGTGCTCGTGTGTGCTTGTGTGTGGATAGTTCAGTTTCTGTGGCACTCAATGTTCATTGTTCAAGGCTCTGATGGCCTGGGGGAAGAAGCTGAGCCTAAGCCTCTCCGTCCTAGTAGCTGGGGTTCGCAGGCGTCTGCCTGACTTCAGCAGCTGGAACAGGCTGTTATTGGGGTGGTGGGGGTCTTTCATTATTCTGCAGGCTCTGGATTTGCACCTCTTGTTGTATAGAACCTGCAGGGGAGGTAGCGCAATACCCGTGGTACGCTCGGCTGAGCGCACCACTCTCTGTAGGGCCTTCTTGCCCTGTGCCGTGCTGTTTCCATACCAGGCAGTGATGTTTCCGGTCAAGATGCTCTCTACAGCTCCTGAGTAGAAGGACTGGAGTATCTTCCCCGATACTCTGAACTTCCTTAACTGTCTCAGGTGGTAGAGGCGCTGCTTCGCTTTCTTTACTACTGTGTCTATGTGTGTTGACCATGTCAGATCCTCTGAGATGTGGACCCCCAGGTACTTAAAGCTGCTCACCCTGTCCACGGTAGCCCCGTTAATCGTCAGTGGTGTGTGTGTCTCCTGCTGTCCTCTCCTATAATCCACGATCAGCTCCTTGGTTTTACCAATGTTCAGGAGCAGGCTGTTGTCCTGGCACCAGCGTTCCAGTACCTCAACCTCCTCCCGGTAGGCCTTCTCGTCGTTGTCCGAGATCAGCCCCACCAGCACCGTGTCGTCTGCGAACTTCACTATGGAGTTGGAGCTGAACTTGGCCACACAATCGTGTGTGTAGAGTGAGTACAGCAGGGGGCTTAGAACACAGCCCTGGGGTGACCCGATGCTCAGGGTGATGGTGTTGGAGGTCTGACCCCCCACCCTGACCGCCTGGGGTCTTTCACTCAGAAAGTCCAGTACCCAGGCGCTCAGGGCGGAGCTCAGACCTAGCTCGATCAGCTTGTCCACCAGTCTGGTGGGGACTATGGTGTTGAATGCTGAGCTGTAGTCAATGAACAACAGTCTCACATAGCCCCCCTTCTGACGGTCAAGGTGGGAGAGAGTGCTGTGCAGTACCTGGGAGACCGCATCGTCAGTGGACCTGTTTGTCCTGTATGCAAATTGCATAGGGTCCATATCACTGGGGAGGGAGGCACAAATGTGGTCCTTGACCAGCCTCTCGAAACATTTCATGACCACAGAGGTGAGTGCCACCGGTCTGTAGTCATTTGGACATGTTGGGGAGGGTTTCTTTGGTACAGGGATGATGGTAGATATCTTGAAGCAGGCAGGGACCACTGACTCCGCCAGGGATTGATTAAATATGGCGGTGAACACCGGGGCAAGCAGGTTGGCACAGGACTTAAGTATGCGTCCTGTTATACCATCTGGGCCAGCAGCCTTCCTGGTGTTCACCTGCATAAATGCTCTTCTCACACTGTGTTCCGACAACGAGAGAGCGCCCCCGCCCCCCCGCGGTTGCCCCCCCCCCCCCCTCCACAACAGCTGGTGCGCCAGTGACGTCACTAGCCAGAGGGCTAGCGGCGACACTGTCTACACCGAACCGAGCGTAGAAGGAGTTGAGTTTGTCCGTGAGAGAGGCGTCGTCGCTCCCCATTGAGGGGGCGCTGACTTTGTAGTCAGTTATTGTCTTCAGTCCCCGCCACAAGCCTCTTGTGTCGTTTTGTGCCATTTGTGTCTCCAGTTTATCAGCATATGTCCTCTTAGCAAGTTTAACAGCCTTGCGCAGAGTGTAGACTGAAGCCTTGTACTCTTCCATATTTCCTGACTCTCTGCCCAGGTTATAAGCCTTGGTGCGAGAGTTCAGGGCTGCTCTAATAGTGCTGTCCACCCAAGGTTTCTGGTTTGGGAAAACCCGCACCTTTTTCGTGAGGACAATGCCGTCAGCTACTGTTGTTATGTAGCTCACAACGGTATCAGCGTACTCGCTGACGTCACTGGCTGACGTCACTGGCGCTTCGTTTGAACATGTCCCAGTCCGTGTCTGTGAGCGCATCCTGGAGCGTGGCCTCTGATTCGTCAGACCACTTTTTTGTCTCACGTGACACGACGGCGTCACGTGATCTTTGTTTGTATGCAGGGATTTAAAAAATGGAGTCGTGATCGCTCGCGCTTGCCGCACCCATCAATGGCGGAGCCGCTACAGCTTTGTAGCCGGCTCTGAACGGGGTGTAACAATGGTCGAGTGTGTTCCTCCCCCTCGTGGAGCAGGCGATGTGCTGAAAAAAGGACGGCATCACTTTCTTCAGATTCGCCTGGTTGAAGTCACCAACCACTATCATCGCGGCGTCCGGGTGCTTGATCTGTTGTCTGTTGAGGTGGTTGTGTAATTCCACCAACGCTTTGCCAGTATTTGCCTGTGGGGGGATATATACGACGGACATGATGACCGCGGTAAACTCACGGGGTAGGTGGAACGGACGGCACAGGATTGAGAGATGTTCCATATCTGGGGAGCATGAACTTGAGAGGACATGTACTTCTTTGGGATTAACCCAGAGATTGTTCGTGAGGATGCAGACCCCACCTCTGATGCTCTTCCCAGAGGCTGCCGTGCGATCTGCTCTCAGGACGGTGAAGTTGTCCGATGGAGAGACGCTGTTGTCCAACGTCTCTCATCTCCCGTTGGAATCGGACCCTCGCTCTCAAGTCGTCCATCCTTCCCTCCAACGAACGTGCATTCGCCAGAAAGATGGATGGAATTGCTGGACGGTAAGCAGATCTTTTTAATCTAAGCCTGATACCTCCTCGTCTTCCTCTATGCCTCTTTCTGCCGTTTCCTTTTTTGCCGTTCTCCCGCTTGATTTCTGTTAGCCATTCTGGGCATAAAGTGTCTCCAAACTCCTCTTTGAGTCCGGAGTTTAGGTCCATAAGTGTCTGGCGGTCGTATGACATACCCGCCAGTGATGTTTTAATAAAAAGAGTAGAAAAAACAAACATAATAACAAAAGATTTGCACAATCGTCGCGGAGCTAAACCAAAGGCGACTGACCGGGGTCGCGCCATAGTGTCAATGTCCCATTGAACTAAATAATTCACTGAGGCATTGTATTAACGTTATATATCCGGCTAGCAGTAGCTACAGATAGCTCCTGATATCAATGTCTTATAACACTGATTCGATGCGTATTCGAGCTGAGGGCTTGCTGAGCACAGTTAAGTAACATTATACCAATAGGGTCCAGGTGCAGCGCCGGAGAATCCTGGCCGTAGCTCGAGGCTACTCGAGTATAGGTCCAGCTGCAGCTCCGGAGAATCCTGGCCGTAGCTGGAGGCTACTAGAGTACACACAGACAGTGGAGCTTGTTGCGTGGTGGCGATGTCTCACAGATAATACAAGTACAAGTCTAATTATATAATATATATATTTTATAAAAAAAAAAAAAAAAAAGATTATATAAAATAAATTTTTATTTCTTTTAATCAAAAACGATCGGTATCAGATCGGTATCGGCCGATATGGCTCACGACGATCGGTGATTGGTATGGGTGGCAAAAAACGTGATCGGGGCATCCCTATTTATTAGTCATAATGTGTATATATATACCCATCCAGTAAAAGGGACTCTGACTTTTAAATGAAGTTCTACACAGTAAGTATTCATTCCTCATTTGCATTTGCACCTTGCCTTAAAAGTTTTGTACCTCATTGAGTCTGCATTTGTACCTTATTGTCTTTCACTGTACTTAGATTGTACTTAGGTTGTACTTTAGTTTGTATATTGTATTGTATATTGTATAGTGTTATTCCTCCTTTACTTTTTTTACTGTATGAAGCACATTCTCAGGGGCTCATACAGAACAAAGCATTTCACTGTGAAGTACATGTACGTTTATATGTGACAAATAAAAACAAACTAGAACTTGAACTTGAAACTTAAATGTTTAATTTGACAAGGACAGATACAAGGCTCGCTGATAACAAACTATCATTACACATGGGCAAAACAGAGTCCATTCTCTTCGGTTCAAATAACAAACTCAGCAAGACCGACGGCTTCTCAGTCACAGTGGGTGACAATATTGTTACAAGGAAAGACGAAATTACCTACCTGGGTTCCATCCTAGAGGCAAATCTTTCCTGTGACAAAATGGCATCCAATGTAATAAAAAAAGTCAACCAACGAACTAGATTCTTGTACCGGATCTCCTCTCTGGTAAACAAGAATACCCTGAAGACTCTGGCAGGAGCACTCATTCAAGGGTACTATGACTATGCGTGCACCTCATGGTACCAAAGCACCTCAAAGGCGCTTAAAACAAAATTACAAACATCACAAAACAAACTGGTCAGACTACTACTTGACCTGAACCCCAGAACCCACATCACCCCTGCCCACTTTGACAACCTAGGATGGCTTAGAGTAGACGACAGAGTACAGCAACTTGCAATGGGCCTGGTCTACAAGATACACTATACGACCGGGGTGCCCATGTACATGTCAAAATACTTCCCAAAGGTCAGTGAATACCACAACCACTACACCAGAGGAAGCTCAACAAATCATGTTAAACCCAGATTCGACTCAAACAAGGGACTAAACACGTTTCGCAATTATGCCACAACAATGTGGAACGCCCTACCCAAAGCTGTAAAGGAATGTGAATCCCTGCCCACATTCAAAACCGCTCTTAAAGAGCACCTACGGGAGTCTGAAATTCGAAACTGGCCACCGTAAATGCCCAAAACCCCCACCACCTCCTAATAGACAGTCTCCTCCCCACCGCATATATATTCCCTCCCCGCCGTATGTATATTTCCCTCCCACCCACCCACCCCCTCCTAATGTACAGTCCCCTCCCCATCATATGTATATACTCTGTCAGGATCTAGGGGTAACAGTACTGTATATTTGAATACCGCTTATGTCACAAATGTATCAGTACTAAATACCTATATGTCCCTATGCCATAAATGTCATGTATGTTGTGTATGTCATAAATGTCTATATGAATTGAAAATGGGGGACCCTGATGGAAACAAGACAAACGTCTTTCTCAGGTCTGCATCCCCTTAACAATTGTATGTATTGAGCCGTACTGTATTGTACCCATTCTGCAATCTGTTAAATAAAGTTTTCATTCATTCATTCATTCAACCATGTGATTTATATTGCAGCAGGCTACTTACTGCCTTGTATCAGGGTTACAGTGTTGTAGTTAATGATACTGCCTCTGGAGCAGGTTTGTACACATTGTGGTGTCTCGCTGGGAGAGCGCCTGACAGGTAACGTCTCCCCCGGGGAGCGCATGAGGCAGAGAGACGGAAGACAGCGTCACAGCCTATAGGCCACGTCATAGATGAGAGGTACGTACCAATCTATCTGCTTCATCAACTTGATGTAGCCACACCTGTGTGGACCGGCTAGGCTGAAGATACAAGCAGCCACGCTCTCTGTCTCACAATGGGAACAGCTCTCTCCGGTGGAGGACACGGGTGTCAGGCGGTAAGCGAGACTACCACTTCTTTCAAAACCACAGTCATATGTTATTGTTTGAAATTATACTTACCGTGTGTTTCTCTGAAACCGTAGGCACCCTACGGGGCACATAACGGAGCTACGAGGAAATGCATGAGAATAGAGAATGGAGCTTGGACTCGGGGAAAAGAAGTGATGTGAAATAACGTACCTGAATGCGCGTTGAGTTACCGTTGCTTATTGGAACGAGCTATGATTTCCCCGTACTCACCTGAATGAACTAGGATTTCCCAGTACTTACCTGGAACCTCACGTTAAACAGTAATCACCTGAAGAAAGCCTAAGTTGACGTTTATTTTCCCGAAGGAGCCCTACGTTAACCCCCTCCCCCTTGACATTACATTTCCACCCAATTCTGATTTGTTGTAAATACTTTATTGTGAATAAACAAGCCTGTTTGGCTTACACATAACGTGTCTCCTGAGTTTGGTTTGGTGTTATATTGTGGAGAATGCGGGCACTGACTGAAACTCACAATATGCTCACGCGCTGACGGCTCTGCTTCAGAGCCAGGCAGACTTAAACATTTGCAAAAGACACTAGTACAAGGGCACCCGGCGACATGCTTACTAAATTATCCCCCGAAGATGATATTGAAGCTTATCTGGAGCTAATCGAGCGCACCGCGGCTCGGGAAAGGTGGTCCGTTGCTGACTGGGGTTCCATACTGGCTCAGTTTCTTACCGGTGATGCAGCGTGTATGCCGGGACCCGTCTCTGTTAGAAAACTGAAGGAAGCCATCTTGGCCAGCCAAGGTCACAGCCTCCCCGCCAGGACCCAGAAGTTCCACAACTGGCCCTACCAAGCAAACCTACCGCAGAGACTGCAGTCAGCCACGCTAATGCGCATCAGCCACAGTTGACTGACGAGTGGGGGAGATCCCCCCTGTGTGGACAAACTCGTAATCAATCGATAGATGTATCCGTGCCTTGCTGCCTGATGCCCGGAAATACGCCTCACAGGTGAGTCCCGGCTCAATTGAGAGGCTAGTAGAGCTGCTAGAAAACCCCCAAGTGAGCTGTGAAATGATGGGAGCCACCCGAACCAAGATGCCAAAGCCTGCTGGGGAAGACAGGCCCAGCCGTGACCGGAGGAGGCAGCTGCCGTCCGTCCCGTCACCCCCCCGCTTGCGAACCGTCTGCCCTGAGAGCCCACCACAGAGACCCTCGTCTGTGCTGACCTGGCAGGTCCGCTCACCACTGACACCATTCCGGTGACCTATGTCCAAGAGGACCTCCGCCACTATCCGACGCCACGAGGGGACGCCGTGGTACCGGCGGGAGTCATCCCCAACCTGCCCCTTCTGATTGGCTTCGACTGTTTGACCGGTACTGGAACCCCGGCCTACGGGCCGTCGACACCAGCGCAACCGAGCCCGAGCCAGCCTTCCCAGCGTTTGGTCCGCCGATAGATGACAGGGGAAGTGAAAGCTCCCCAGGAGACGAACCCAGAGAGGGAGAAGGAAGAGAAGAGAGACGAGAAAAGTCCGGGGGAAAGCTAAAGCCGAAACTGCCAGCGCCTCAAGGCCGTGAGTGGTTGCCACCATGCAGTGGACTGACCGAACCTCAATACTGCTCGCCAGCAGGTGTCGGCCATAGACGGGAAATACTGCGACGGGGTGAGAGAACTGATTACCCCATACTTTGTGGTAAACAATGGCTTGTTGTATTGCAGCGTACAAACTAAGGGTGAGTGTACACATGGCCTAGTTGTATGATTCTTATGTAACCCAGGTTTCAGATTCACAACTATTTAGTTATAGGAACATACATAGTTAATGCTATTGGGTAAGAACATAAATAGTTAATGTTATTGGGTCATATGTATATTCATATGAGATTAGCAATGTTTTGACCAAATCCTTTGAATTGCCTCACTGCCCCTTTAAATTACCTCATGACACGAGATAGGTGTCACAACAGCCCACGCCTTGCCTTACAGCAGGTGAGCCTTGCCATACGGCAGATGAGATTATAGATTGACGGAGACTGACGCAGCTGAATGCTGCTGGATACTGAAATTAACTAGCGCCACGAAATAGTTATCAAACAGTCATAAAAGATTCCCCCAGTTACAAAACCGAAGAAGTTGTTGCAGTTAAAGAGCATAACACTTCCGGAAGCGGTTTTGGTGAGTTTCATCAATATTGTGCTGTTCATTGTCAAATGTACAAAATTGCTAGCTCAATGCTAATCAGCTAATAATGTAGCTTCATCCTGAGTCATGCTAGCGAAGCTCCAAGCTCAATTTGGTTAAATGAAAACTATAAAGAAACCATTTCAGAAGTACTTATAATTGTATTGATATGCTGTATGATAAGAACATGGTCTATATAAATTTTGACTGCTTTTGAGAGTTTAATATGGAATGTGAGGAATGTTCGCATATGCTAGTGCACTTTAGCCTAACTTAGCATAAGACAGATGGATATTCCCACGTGCTGTGATAAGGTAGCCTACTTTAGCTTAGCATAGCTAAAAGTAGCCTGATTGATTATTCATTCTAGAAGCAATGAAAAGATGATGAAGCAATGAAAGATAGTAAATACAAGATACAAGATACAAGATACTTTAATGCCACACAACAATGGTTGGTGGTAATTGTTTTCGGTACAGATGTTAAGCACTGGTTACATCAAACATGAAACAGACATCAAACATCAAACAATAAAATAGCTTTTATTTTCTGAATCAAAATGCCTGTATAACGCAGGCCAGGTTTTTCTAGCACCCCGTTCCACCCCCGGGAAGAGTTCCCAGGAGTCCCGACCGGCCACCACTCATCACGTGTGCCCACGCGGGACGAGGCAGTGTGCCGGACCGACACAAGATGGCAATCCAACCCACTGAACCTCACATCTAGATCAAGGCTATACCCCCGGCCTGATCTGATTACCCCTGTTGCCTCAACACCCTGTTGCCTCAACAGCCTGGTAGGAATACGAAATTACCTTCCTCATTCCCAGTGAGGAAGTGGATCAGGAATTAACGAACTAATTGAACTTGAGTCACAAGAACTTCCAAGGACCATCATATCCTTTTCTATGATACGAACTGATTGAACGAGAGCACAAGGACATCCAAGGGCTTTTGACCCCGTTTCACCTTTTGTATTTTGATATTGTATTTTGTATTTGATTGATGCACATTGTATATATGGGTACTGATATTTCTCCTGTAAGAAAGGAGAGTTAAAGGGTAAATGCACCCAGTAAGATACTTGAACTACTGATATTTCTCCTGTAAGAGGGAGAGTTAAAGGGTAAATTCACCCAATAAGATACTTGAACTACTGATATTTCTCCTGTAAGAGGGAGAGTTAAAGGGTAAATTCACCCAATAAGATACCTGAACCACTGATGTTCTCCTGTAAAGAGGACGAGTTAAAGGGTCAATGCACCCAGTAAGATACTTGAATCTCACTGATAACATATTGATTATAGTTGAATCACTGATGGTTCTCCTGTAAAGAAAGATGGTTTAAAGGGTCATTTAACCTGATAAGGTATTTGCATTCCTATAACCTTGAATATTTCTACTGGTACTTTGTTCGTATTACACCTGCAAAGGAAGAGTTTAAAGGGTAATTTCACCTAATAAGGTACTTGCATTCCATGCACACTTAAAGGTTTAAATGAATATGTTTAAACACTTACCTATTGAAATGATAAACTGATATAGTTTACTGAAATGATAAACTGTTATAGAGTTTACTGATCTGCAATTGCAGAAGAAAGATAATGAGTTACTCACAAAAAAGGGATACATCTAATGTCCAACTTTAAACCTAGCTTTTAGCTAGTGATAACCTCAGAGACGTCTGAACCGAACCAAATGTGTTGATCCAATCACCCTAGAACCTGATATCGAACTAACCCTCCTGAAAGAAGGAGTGGTTAATGAAAGAACCTAAAAGGGATACTTCACTTTACCTCATTGTCACTGTATGTATTGCAATTGTCTAGCTAGCACGCTTGTTGTGAATAAACTACCGGTCACTGTTATAACCTTGTTAACTCCTTTAACTGTGTATATTACTCCTCTCCTCATTCAAACCTAGAACTGGTCCGTGGCAAACAGCTGTTACTGTTAGTGACACAAGTGCTACACTTAGAATACTTTGTTTCTTAGAAAAGAAAAGGAGGACACAAGGAGCACTTGATTTAGCTCAGCTTTAAGCCAGGTTAAGTGTCTGGAAACATAAATCCAGCTCACCCTTGAGTAGTTTAAATATTTGAAACCACACAGAAATATATTTCTAAAGTGATTAATAAGGGCCCAGTGGGTCAGCTCCAGCAGCGCTGACAAATGACTGTATATAATGTAGATAAATAGTTTATTCCTTCTCCTCCTAATGGGAGATAGGGGGACTTGGCTCCGAGGCTGAGAGCCGCTGCCAGGGAGAGTGTGTGGTCACCGGGAGGGTGGGGGCGCTCTCTACTTTTTACAATTTTTTTTTTCTTGAGTTCCTTTGTTTTGATTTTACTTGTTTCCTTTTCTGTGTCTTTGAATGAGTTAAAAAGCACTTATTTAAGACTTTCAGACTTGTGTATCCATTTCTAAATATGGATCTAGCCCTTTCCAGAATTTCTTTAAGCTTTCATAGACATTCACTCTTATTCCGCACAACACTCTAAGGCAGGGATCGGCAATAGGCGGCCCGCGGGCCGACATTGGCCCGCCAGCAATCATTTCTGGCCCGTCAGATTATTTTGAGAATATGATATTTATTTTACGCGCAGGAAATATTCACTCGGGACGCCAGGGTGTCTTTTATTGTGAAGCTGTATCTATCTACCGGTAGTCATCAATAGCACTATAGCCAATTGAAATGCTAGAAATGGTCACGTGGACTGGGAGAACCAATGGAATAGTCCCTAACGAACTTTCACTTCCGCGTTCGAGATGGAGCGAGTAACAAAATGTGTTAAAAAACAAAACAAACATCTTTGGATAGGGAAATGCAACAGGGAAATATAACGCTTCTTTTAATAAACAGGAGCCATACTTAAAATACGGGTTTATTGCAACAGGTCGGTGATTCTTGCGTGCCGAGCCGACGTCCTCTCTGCATAATATGTGGCGACAACAACAACGAGGAAATGGTTGTTATTACAACTGTGTTCAAGTTGGCAGATAAAGTAGCTGCATTCAACGCCAATCTGGAATTGGAGGGCGGCGAGTGGATATGTGACATGTTTCAAACATTAGCAGGGATTTTGGAGGACTGAACAACAAACAAGGTATGGTGAGTCGTGTTTTCATGCATTCTGTCTTCTGATCTGTTCATCACCCGCCGCGGTGATCTGCAACAGCTGATCTGCTGTTCATGAATGAATGAATGAAAACTTTATTTAACAGATTGCAGAATGGGTACAATACAGTACGGCGCAATACACACAATTGTTAAGCTGATCTGCAACAGCTGAGAGCTGTTCATGAATGAATGGATGAGTGAGAACTTTGTTTGGCGGATTGCAGAGTGGGTGCAGTGCAGTGCGGCGCAGTGCACACGGTTGTTGGGGGGATGCAGACCAGAGAAAAACGTTTGTCTTTTTTCAATATCAGTATATTAAATTAGCCATTGTTTTTGATCCTGGCCCGCCAAGCAACGGCTTGGGGAAAATCTGGCCCGCGGCAAAACCTAATTGGCGACCCCTGCTCTAAGGACTTTCATCTTCCATATTGTGGGACTTCCCTTAATCACATTAAAATACAGAGGACCGTCTCTTTGGAACAATCTACCTCCATCACTACAGTCAACATCTACACGATCATTATAAAAAATTTAAAAAAAAATAATATCTTAAAAGGACCTAAATTAGCAAATATTTATGTGTTAAGGGGAGGTATCTTCATAATCATTGTTCTTATTTATACTGTATGCATAATGATATGAAGCCGAGGTATCTTCATAATCATTGTTCTTATTTCTCCTGCATGCATATTGATATTAAGGGGAGGTATCTTCAAAATCATCGTTCTTATTTATACTGTATGTATATTGATATTAAGGCGAGGTATCTTCAAAATCATTGTTCTTATTTCTCCTGCATGCATATTGATATTAAGGGGAGGTATCTTCAAAATCATTGTTTGTATTTATCCTGTATGAATATTGCTATTAAGGGGAGGTATCTTCATATCTTCATAATCATTGTTCTTATTTCTACTGTATGCATATTTATATTAAGGGGAGGTATCTTTATAATCATTGTTCTTATTTCTCCCGTAGGAATATTGATATTAAGGGGAGGTATCTTCATAATACATGTTTGTCTTCTAACTTCTCCTGCACAATGTTTTAACTTTACATTTTGATTGTATTTTTATTGTGCAAATTAACTTAAACTTAAAATGTATTGTGATTGGTTATTCTGATTCTGATTATTACTTTCAAACTGTAATCCATTACAGATGACTAATTATATGCTCAAAATCATCAAGTATACACACAATGTATTATACTGTGGTGCATACTGCAAATCATCAACCTCTAGTGAACTGCACACACTTTTTCTATTTATTCAACGTTCCTCGGGTTTGGCCTATTGCAGTTGGAAATATAAGGTGGAGAGGAGTGTGTGTTTAATAAATATATCAGGTGGAGAGGAGTGTGTTTAATAAATATATCAGGTGGAGAGGAGTGTGTGTTTAATAAATATATCAGGTGGAGAGGAGTGTGTTTAATAAATATATCAGGTGGAGAGGAGTGTGTTTAATAAATATCATAGCAGGTGGAGAGGAGTGTGTTTAATAAATATCATAGCAGGTGGAGAGGAGTGTGTGTTTAATAAATATCATAGCAGGTGGAGAGGAGTGTGTTTAATAAATATCATAGCAGGTGGAGAGGAGTGTGTGTTTAATAAATATATCAGGTGGAGAGGAGTGTGTGTTTAATAAATGTATCAGGTGGAGAGGAGTGTGTTTAATAAATATCATAGCAGGTGGAGAGGAGTGTGTGTTTAATAAATGTATCAGGTGGAGAGGAGTGTGTTTAATAAATATCATATCAGGTGGAGAGGAGTGTGTTTAATAAATATCATAGCAGGTGGAGAGGAGTGTGTGTTTAATAAATATCATAGCAGGTGGAGAGGAGTGTGTTTAATAAATATCATATCAGGTGGAGAGGAGTGTGTTTAATAAATATCATATCAGGTGGAGAGGAGTATGTGTTTAATAAATATATCAGGTGGAGAGGAGTGTGTTTAATAAATATATCAGGTGGAGAGGAGTGTGTAATAAATATATCAGGTGGAGAAGTGTGTGTTTAATAAATATCATATCAGGTGGAGAGGAGTGTGTTTAATAAATATCATATCAGGTGGAGAGGAGTGTGTTTAATAAATATATCAGGTGGAGAGGAGTGTGTTTAATAAATATATCAGGTGGAGAGGAGTGTGTTTAATAAATATATCAGGTGGAGAGGAGTGTGTGTTTAATAAATATATCAGGTGGAGAGGAGTGTGTTTAATAAATATATCAGGTGGAGAGGAGTGTGTTTAATAAATATATCAGGTGGAGAGGAGTGTGTGTTTAATAAATATCATATCAGGTGGAGAGGAGTGTGTTTAATAAATATATCAGGTGGAGAGGAGTGTGTTTAATAAATATATCAGGTGGAGAGGAGTGTGTGTTTAATAAATATATCAGGTGGAGAAGAGTGTGTTTAATAAATATCATAGCGGGTGGAGAGGAGTGTGTGTTTAATATCAGGTGGAGAAGAGTGTGTTTAATAAA